>NC_057812.1:611341453-611509491 GCF_018294505.1 Triticum aestivum
AAAACACCGTTGAAAACTGCACATTTAATACGCGTTCACATTTATTCAAGTACAAGAACTTTCTAAAATATTAATAATTTTTAATAGATGTGATGAACATTTTTTGATTACACGACGAACATTTTTTTAGCCGAATCTGTAAGAATTTATTCTTGTGTATTTTTATAGATTTTAGTTACTACAAAAGACAGAGAAGCTATTCATCGCAGACACAAGTGGGTAAGCTATCTAAAAGATTCTGCCCAAGCACTGAACTAACTATATTTCTTCTTGGCTAGAGGAATTGTCCATTGAACCTCCTAATCAGCTTCTAATCAGGGTTAGAGAACCGCGTGTAACACTCCTAAGAGCATCTCTAGCAGACCCCATATAACGCCAACTCGCAAAACGCGTTTACAGTTCACGGAAAAACGGCTTTGCGGGCCGGCGCGGGCGCCACAGAGTCAGACCCCGCAAACAAACCCTTATAAAAGGATATTCACAGAAGATGCTCTTTTACGGGTCGGCTACCCCAGCTCTGCTCGGGCACCGCCGCGTTGACCCGCAAAACGAAAACCCCCTAATAAGCGAATTTGACAGCGATTCCAACAAATGAGTTCAAATTCAAACGATAAAACATAGTTCACACGCAAATAAAAGCATAGTTTTGTAGGACAAACACAAAAGGACTTGCAAAAGTGACCACCACGTCCTTGATCATCTTGGTCGCTCTTCACTCCGCACCATCTCCATCGAGGTCATCGCCGCCCCCGAATCCATCGCCGACACTTGTTCCAACTTCGGCACCGAAATCACCGGCGGGCGGACTGAATGCATCGGCGATATTGGTTCCAAATCCCTATGAGAAAACATCACCGACACTGTAACAAGCACCGGCCGACGCAAGCATCCTCCTCTTCAAGATGTCCCTCCTTGCCATATCATGCCACTCTTTGGTGATGTCGTCCATGTCATTGTGGTTCAATGTCACGATCCTATTCTCTTCGGCAAGAAGCTTGGACATGGCTTTGTTCTCAGCGGCACGTGCTCTTCTCTCCTCAATGGCCGCCTTGCGCAACCCCTCGTCCTTGAGCAATTGCCACTTCTCTTTCTTCTCCCGTGCCTTCTTCTCAGCCAACTCTTTCTTTGTCTCCAATGTCTTCGCTAACATCAACTCATTTGATTGCACCATGGCATCTATCTTGTCCCGCAAGCTCGATGCTTCATGTTCTCTCTTGATCTTCTCCTTTGTCTTCTTGTCACCATCGGGCTTGTTCAATTTTCTTGGGCCATCATCATCTTCATCTTCATCCATGTTCATAAGTGAACCTCTCTTCGGTGGGGATTCTTTGTCAATCAACTTCCACTTCTCGCACTTTTTGAGCATGTCCCAACAATGCTCTAGCTTAAAAAAATTTGCCTTAGGAAGCTTCCATGTCTTTGTATTTTTGTTGGGAAATTTTTTCCTACACAATTTAAAAAAACTCAACTGATGCAATCACTTCATATGATGCAAAATGATGTGCACAACTTGGGACATGAAAACGAACTCACATAGTCTGATTCCACGGTTCCACTTGGAGGTGCATTGCATACTTGTTCCAAGCAAGCTGCCCAACGGCTGCAAATCGGCTTGATCACGTCCCAACGCCCTTGGAGTGACCGTAAGGTCCGCGGTGTCCTATTGGGATGCTTGGCCATCATGCAGAAGTATTAATCTTCGATTCTTTGCCAATATCTCTTGGAGGTTTGAGATGTACCCGTGCACGCATCGAGACACCACACTCCAAGCCTTGATCAAGATTTGATCTTCCAAGATCGTGTAGTTCTTCAATCTCACGATTTTTTGTTTGCGCTTCCTCATACGCCTCCTCATCTACCTCCTCCACTTCATCTTCACCACCGTGATCATCCACGCCACCCTCCATTTCATTGTAATCGAAATCAGCGAACGGGGTCCTATCGATGTCGACGACGTTCGTGTCCAACAAGATCACGAACTTGGCAGTGGCATTGTTCGAACCACCGCTACATTGAGCGACATCAAGTCAAGAACAACCACAATGCCGAAAAGCAAAGCAGGAACAAGAGACCAAAGATGCATACCTTTCGGCCATTTCATCGAACACCTCGCTTGCGGTGGAAGCAGAGTCGTTGAACGGCATCATCGGGGAACATCTCACCGGGGCGGAGGGAGTGGACGAAGGCATCGGCCTTTTCGTAGGAACCTTATTCCGCTTCACGCCCGAAACCTTGCCCACCTTCTCCGCTGGCGGTCGGGCAGATCGTGCAGCGGCAGCGAGCCCGGCGTGAGTGCCTTTCCGGCGGGGCCAGCCGGATTGCAGCCCTGCACGACAACATTGCCATGCCGCTTGCGGGCAGGCGCGTTGGGGACTTGGGTGACGGCGTGGGTGACATGGCCGACGACGAAATCCGCGGTGACGAGGGACAGCTGGGAGGCTTCCATGGCGGGGAAGATGGACCGGAGTGCGCGGTGGCGGGGCAATGGCGGCCGAGGAGGGGGGGGGGAGCGGGAACGGCCGCGCGGAAATTTCCCTTGCGCCAAACCTCGTTGCAGATAGGGGGCGAGCTCGGGTCCGCCTCCTACCCCGTGAATCTAAAGGTTGAGGGCAAACTTTTGCCGAGCCCCGCAAAAACTTTTACGGGCCGGACACGTTTGTGGGGTCTGCTCGGGCAGAATTTTCCGTGCCGACCCGTATTGCGACGGTTATTTTGCATGTCGCGGCCTTTTATGGGGTCTGCTAGAGATGCTCTAATCATCTAAAACCTAAACCTAAAAGTTGGGGGAAATGGGATATTGCATGTATGTGGTCATATTAACCTAAAGGGGTCCTCTCTCTTGTACAATACAACACCCTATCCTAGCTACGGATCATAATTCCTTCTCTTCATCGGACCCTATTCCGAATATTGTTCAAGTGAGATGCAATATCATTCCCACATTTTTAGAAGGGGATTTCTAAACTAAAATTGAGCATCTAAAGACCTTCTAGTGTAGTGGCTGAAGATAAGTGATGGCCATCTCCATATCCGAAGGCCTTTGCATTGCTTATTTTCCACATGTTAAAAGAGCGACGATAAGAGCAAAGGAGCACACATTAATGGGAACTATGGCGGGATTTGTTAACGATGAACTAGTCGAAATTGATTCAAGAAGAGGGACATATGGTGGCCAGGGAAGGTAGACCTCCCATTAATGATTAACATCATATTATTCAGTCATGTATCAAAAGTGAAATCCTCACAAATGATTGAATTTTAACCTCTTCCACACATAATAAGATTGCACATGACATGCTACAATAAATGCTCATACATTGACCTAAACCCATCCTAACACCAAAGAGATTAAACAATGTTACTTGATGTAAAGTTTTGTTTTTTGTAACTGACATGAAGAAAGAGCATACAAAGATATGATGTACAATGTGAAATACATTACCGGCGGGCAACACATAAAGTCATGAGTTCCCATAAACAATTTTTTATCAATGACGCTATGAGAACCAAATATTTTTAGATTAATGTGTTGGATGAAAATTATCATAGCAAGGTGATTTAAGAATTCTCATCTTCACCATCCTACCTTCCAAATAGTACTACTGCATTTACTTTTTATTCTTGCATCAATCTTCTCACACTACCGCAGGATGCTACTAACACGGCACTACAATCAGAGACCCTTCAACGAAACTACGTGCGATGCATTAATCGCAAACCATGGTGTAAGAAAACCGTCAAAAATGATACGAACTATTTGCGATGGCACAGACACCAAACACGATTCAGATTAGAGTTGCATGTGCGATACGTGGCATACAATTCGTCCATACGAACTGTTTGCAATGAGCATAACAACAAAAATAGTCCGACAGATGAAGGTGTGTGCTATATATGGCATACAGTTCACTCAGATAAATTGTCTGTGATTAGGCAACACAACAGAAATGGTCAGCCAGATCAAGGTGTGTGTGATATACGGTATACAGTTCACTCGGATGAACTGTTTGCAATGAGACAAGATAACAGAAACGGTTCAAGTTAACAAGATGTGTGTGATACATGGCAAACATGTCTATAATCAGAAATGTGTGCGAAGAATGATAATAACACAGACAATTGCTGCTAATAAGCCGTGTGTTGTGGGCAAATGCCTGCTAGTATACAATTGTCAGCAATTCATGAAATCATCACCGACGGGTTCCCTAGTTTACTCCATGTGTGATGTATTTGCTATGTCTATAGAAAGAACAACATGTATAACGAAAAAACATCTAATTACATAAGTGACTATACAAAACATTCGCACGCACCTCAATAAACAATTACATGCATTCTAAACTAGGAGAAACGATCATCTAATCATCTTCTTGTTGTAACGCAGCTGCCACTGCTCTGTGGCTCGATACCTCGTCTGGGGAAGGACGAAGGCACTTCCTCATGTCAATGATCCGCATGCACATCTCGTAGCTTGTGTATATGTCCTTGGCCACATACTTGACGTGTTCTTCATCCAGTCTCTGCTCCCGGGCACTATGCCAGGAGATCTTATCCTTCTTGCTCTCATCCTTCATCTTCATGTAGTAGGGGTCAATGATGGGTGAGGCGAGGTCAACAAGGGAGTACTGATTGTTTTTTGTGCTGATCCAGATCGTGTAGTGGTCACGGATGTCGACAAGATTCTGGCAAGCTAAGCCCGAAATCTTGACCGCTTTTAGATCGTTTTTGGTGTCCACCGTAGCAAAACTATAGACGAGGCTGTTGATAAACCTGGAGAAATGCTCACAAGGTCTTGTGGCTAGGTGGTAGTGGTAGACAAGGACGTCATGACACACGCACAACCGGGCAACAACAACCTTCTGATCATACCCAGCACGACCGTCGGTGAACTCGAGGTCGAAGCCTACCACTTGGTACTTGTCCTCAGCAAGAAACTGCTACATAGTGTGGATGGAGCTCTCCACCCAGACCGGTCGTTCGTGTACACCACCGACAGGTCCTTCCCCCTCACGTGGGTGCCCACTACGTGAGGTATGGTGAACTGCCGCCTGTTGTCATCGTCAGCCGGTGGAGCGCCATTGGAGCCACTGGATATCCTCTCTGTTTGTGTCATCGTGGGTGTGCTTATTGTCTCGTGGGGTGCGAGAGATTAAGGTAAATGGCCATGTGAATAAATGGTGGTCGGATGACCTAGATTCTCGGCACGTCCGCATGACAGTTTTGCAACGGGTAACTGCATCGTGGCGCCACGCTCGGCGCAACTGCATGCATAATGGCAGCACAAACGTACGTGATCGTGTGCCGGCCCCAAACGCTGGCAGCACGGGCGGAGGGACGTGGGCAGAGCGCAAGCTTGAGCACCGCGGCCTCCTCAACCACGAGCAACCACATGCATAGAGCATTTGAACACACAGGGAATGGTCGTCTACAAGACGGCTGACAGTTGTGCGTCGGCGGCATGATGTGAAACTATGTCGCGTTTCACATCACATGGTGGTCGAACAATCATTCACGACACTGTGTAGAGAGCAGCTATGTGCTAGGTAATTAAATCGCAAACGTTTTTATTAACCATATGTGTATGTGTCATTTCCTCATCCTCTCGCACGTGTTGTCACCCCGCTGCCACAGAAGGCTTCGAGCGCAAGCTTGAGCACCCCACATGCATTTTTGGGCAAACGGTGGCTCGAAGAGGTGCCAATGAATTGTCGGTGAGCCCATTCCTGTGTGACCATGCAGGTTCCTACGCACAACGGGCGCAAGATTCCCGCCTAACTCGGCGAAATCCCCCAAAACCCCAATGCTTACCGGACTGCTATATAAACCCTCATGGCTGGTGAGTCCTGCGTCGCACGTCCCCTCCCTCCCAGTAGCTTATCTCATTTGCTTCTTCCACAATCGCCAATGGCACCGGTCCGTTGTCGTCGCTCAACCACTCCACCGTCATCAGAGGATAGCTCCAGCTGGGATGCTACACTGCTACAACGGCGCACTCCCCGGCGTCATGTACTGTGTGGCATCCCTGTTGGGTGTGCGCACAACACCCACCCCTGCTACCCGTCGGCAGCTGTTGCCGGCCGCCGTTGCCGCCACCCTACCATCTCCCGCCGTAGCCGCTACACCACCGTCGAAAGCCATGGCCATCGCCTGCTCCGCCACTGCGACCCGAATGAGGGAGGTGGTCATCGTGGCCGCCACCCCACTGCCGGCCGCCATGGCCATCACCCCGTGGGGACACCGACTCATAAATCGTGATCACCGAATGCACGTGTACAGTGATCCCAGAGATCAATGCTCACTGAACACACAGAAGCTGCATAACAAGAGTCTTACATCCATACATATCGTCTTACACAAATTATGACCATTATGGTCAAGTCTTACATAGATAAAGCCATAAGGGCTGAATACCAAATAAACTTAAGCAGCGGAAATCTTCGTCGATAAGTAGAACCCATGCCATCTACCTTAACCCTACATGCACTTTGACTGGGAAACGTCCTAGTTCACATGTTCGTCTCCAAGGAACTCTTCTTCGAACTCCTGTTCTTCCATGCCTCGCCAATTAAATAACCAGTGGCAAGCCAATGAGTACTTTGAATGTACTCACAAGCAACCCATGTTTTGGCTCAAGATACAACAATGCATGACATAGGTAAATTTTTGCAGAAAGCTAATTTTGTTGTGTTATGACATGTTCAATAACTGGTAAACCATGCATCGCATGAATTCAAGTAACCATAGGGGCTGGTTACAGATATCAACATAAAGGGAGTGGGCTCCAACCCAACTCATCCATGTCAAGTCCTTTGACTTGACCCAAGTAGTACTTCCCACACACACTGGTTTGTAAACAAGTGGACGTAACCCAAGAGCGGTTACCCAACTGTCCTTGACCATGGACACGGCTATTCGAATAGTTTTACACTCTGCAGAGGTTGCACACTTTACCCACAAGATCCAGGGAACTTCCGTGTCATTCACAACCCGCGGTACCTCAAGTACCCGGGGTAAGCACCCGGTCACTATCTTTCCCTAGACGACACTAACATAGAGTCCACTCGATTGGTAGTAACCCCCGTGCCCAACATTTCACATCTTAAAATTGAGGAGCTTCGCTCCCATATTCATCACATACCACAAGCACGGGGTACCAACGGTGTGTCCGGTGCCCTGTGAAAACAGTCATGGCCGCCCTACCTGGCACGAACCCATCCCAAGAGAGCGCAACAACAACTCTCCCATCACTAGTAATGCGGGATCCAAACTAGTATCGACCAAGGTAATCAGTAATGCCCTTTCCCATATAAGGGTAGAGTGGTTGCGCATGTAAGGTTGGAATAACGGTCGCAACTTAAACCAATCCGTTTTGAAAACAACACACACACTTGCCTTAGTACACCACTTCGTCATCAAGTGGTTACCCAACTCATTATCTCCCTTGGGCATAAGTGGTACCTGGCGGGGTTTTCGAAAAGTCTTTTGAAAATACTTTGTCTCCATCACCATGCATATTCCCGTCCCTTTTTGCGTAGCAACTACTTTAGCATCCTATCTACCCCCACCGGCATAACCCTCATAAGAAGGTAGGGTCATGCACAATGCAAGTATCAACGAGGAAGTAACGGTGGCAAACCACCCCATGTGGTCACCACAGTATCATGTCTCCAATGCAAGCAATAAAAGTGCTATATGACATGCATAAAAAGGGTTTCATGGACATGGTCAAAGGGCTGCTTGCCTGGCTCAACAAAGTCTTCTTGGTCTTCAAAGTCTTCTGGTCCAACTCCTTCGTCAGCAATGCAATCTATCGTCACAAAATATAACGAGAAAAATAAGCAATAATAAAACAGAAAAACCTAAGTGCTCAGAAAAATGTCAACTTATTTTTGTTAAATACTAGGGTGAAAACTAAGGCGGGGAAAACTACTAGTTTTGGATTTGGAGTAGCAGAATAGAAGAAATGGATTTTCAGAGGGGTTTAAATATATTCAAATTTGAATTTGAATATGAACAGTACCTAAAAGTTGTTTGGACATGAGTGAAAATTATACCATTAAACAGTTGGGATTTTTACAAGATTTTAGGAATTGGAATTGTTGCCTTTGGATTAATATTTAATCCTGTGGAATTTTTGGAAAAGTGACAGAAAAAGAAAAGGAAAAAGGGCTTTGTGCCTGCTGGGCCAGAACAGCCGCAGCGCAGCAGGCCCAGCCAAAGAGGCGGCCCAGCGCACTGGTGCACGCGCGCACCAGGTTTAAACCTGAAGGGCGGGGCCCAGGCATCAACGAGAGAGAGCGGGGCGATAGAGAGGAGAGGCTGACAGGCGGGGCCCGCTTGTCATCCCTAACCATGTGACAGAGGGCCGGCAAGCTCACCGACGTCGACGTAGGGCATGACGAGGTCGGGCGAGGGTACATATGGACTCAGCGTCGAGTCGCCGTTCGGCTGGAGGTGGTTGCGGTCGCCGGGGTGGCCTGGTTCACCGGCGACGTGGTCTCGCGGCGGAGGAGCTTCGCGAGTCGTCGGTTCCGGCCGTTTCCGGTTGCAAAAGAAGAGGGGGAGAAAGGGGAAATGATCAGGGGTGCTCGGGGGTTCCAGATCGAGGCAGAGGAGGAGCGGGGGAGGCCTGTACCTCGCGAACTCCGGCGAGCCGAAGCGGTGGAGCTCGAGCTTGATCTCGAACTCGGGCGGCTCTGGAGGGGAACTGGGGGTGCAGGGGGATGATTTGGTGGTGCGGAGAGCGAGTGGTGAGGAGAGGAGAGCTCGGGGAGGCCCTTAAATAGGTGGGCGACGGTCCACCGAGGACCCGTGTGCCGGCGAGCCTGTTGCGGTTGCTACAGGTCACGGGGGCGTGCATGGGCGTGTCTGGGGTGCTTGTGGGGTCGGTCTAGGGCAAGGGGAGAGAAGAGAGGGAAAGCAGGGGGGCCAGGGCACCGCGTGTGTGAGCGCTCTCACTGGTGCGCTCGGGCGGCCGGCGCGCATGCGGGCTGGGGCGAGAGAAGGGAGAAGGAGGAGGGGGACAGAAGCATGGCGTGTCGCAGACGTCGAGGCGCATCGTCGGGCGCGCCGGGGAGGCCCGAGGTGGCCGGAGGCGGTTGGAAGGGGGCGGCTACAATGCGGGATCCCACTGTAGCGCGCTCCAGAGTGCCCTAATGGCCGGCATGGCTATTTTCTATGCAATGTGGGCGCGGCCAAAAGTGTCTGGTAGCTCTAGGGGGAAGTAAAGAAGTGGGAGATGGCCTTGGATGCCCTGGGTGGCCAGTAGGAGAAGAGAGAGGTAGAAGAAGAGGGAGAGAGGGGCTGTCCAAGGAGGTAAATGGGGGTATTTTACCCCTCAATAATTGAGTAATGGCTAGGGGAGGGTTACTGGAGGTAGGAGAGGACTAGGAGGAGCTGTGGTAAAAAGTTGATCTCAAGGAGAATAGTGTTAGTGGTCAAAATGGTGATTTTTGAAAAGTGGCAGAAAGTGTTTGATAATGGTTTAGGCCAGCATATGATTTTCCATTGCCATGAGACTCCACAGGGTGAAATGACACATATAATTAGGGCCTTCCACCAATTTGGAGCTTATTTGGGCAAAGTTGCCAATGCAACTTTTGTAAATCCTAGAAATTAGCATAAATAAACTTGTGTAGATCTAGTTGAGAAAATCACTTCCCCTTGATGAACCACTTGGTGTAGTGGCCTCATTTGGTCATGTGAACATGATCACAAAAGTTGGGGTCAAGGAGAGAAAGTTGGTAGTACAAAATTGTTCAAATTTGATTCTGGTCAAAGAGGGTTTTGGGGCATTTTGGTGAACCAAAATGATCTTGATTGACATGAGGCTTTGCAAGGAGATCACAATATGCATTTGTGACTTGATGGATTTTCCTTGGAATTTTATGAAAATATTTCCTGTAGAAATATTTCAAATCCTTGAAATGGGCAAAAATGGTTTTGGGAGATTTTGTCCAATATTTTGAACATGACCATGTGTTGAAACTCTTATATATGGGAAATATATGCCCACGGAGTTTCCCTGATTTTTTGTCAAATATTTTTAAAACAACAAAATAAATTTTCCCTATTAAAGACCATTTCTGGACTTAAGAAAAGCTTTTAAATAAAATAGGAGAATAAATTTTAAAATTATTTTTTTGTGGTTTATTTGAATCCTATATCTAATAGGTTTCAAATATACTCTTTGAAATATTGTTCATACCCCAAATCAAGTACTTGTAGTGCAAGGCTCAATTCAGGGGTTTTTGGAAAACTAATTTTGAAAATACTATTTGGCCAAATTATTTTTGTAAGAAAATACTATATTGCACTATACACATGGCATGATCATTGGGCAGAAGTTTGGAGCAGGGAGATGAAGTACAGAAGGTGGAGGAGTTGACTTTAAAGAGCACTTGAAAATCACAGAGAGAAAACCAACTCCAAAATAAAAAACCAAATAATGCAAAAGTTTTTGTTGGTCCAAGTTTTCATGCTTTATTAATGCAAATGAAATGTTACAAAATGCAGGGTGTGACAGACCTACCCCCGTTACAAGAATCTCGTCCCTGAGATTCCTAAACTAGGCTTTAAAGAGATACAAAAACTCAGATCTAAGGTAGTCTTCACGTTCCCAGGTTGCTTCTGCTTTAGTGTGGTTGCTCCACTGGACCTTGAAGTACTTGATGGTGCGGCTTCGAGTGTGTCGTTCAGCCTCGTCCAAAATGCAGATGGGTCTGTCATGGTAGGTCAAATCAGGCTGAAGGTCAATGGCTTGGTGATTGACGTCCTTGTAAAGATCAGGCTTGTCTGGAACTTGGAGACACTTCCGGAGTTGTGACACGTGGAATACATTGTGCACATCGGATAGTTCAGGTGGTAGTTCCAACTGGTAAGCCACTTCTCCTCGCTGTTCAGTGATCTTGAAGGGGCCGATGTATCTTGGTGCGTGTTTTCCTTTGACATGGAAGCGCTGGGTTCCCTTGAGACGTGTGACCCGGAGATAGACATGGTCTCCAAATCGGAGGATCATGTCTCTATGATGTGAGTCCGCGTAGCTCTTCTGCCTTGACTTGGCAGTCTCCAAATGCTCTCTGACAAGCTGGACTTGCTCTTCTGCTTCACGAAGGATATCGGGCCCAAAGACTAGTCCTTCTCCAGTCTCTGACCAATTGAGGGGTGTGCGACACTTGCGTCCGTACAACGCCTCAAATGGTGCCATCTGAAGGCTTGATTGATAACTGTTGTTGTAGGAGAACTCGGTGAAAGGGAGGCAATCTTCCCACTTAGCTCCATATGCTAAGACACAGGCTCGGAGCATGTCTTCGAATATCTGATTCACTCGTTCTGTCTGACCTCCGGTCTGTGGGTGGAAAGCAGTGCTGAAGGACACCCTGGTCCCCATGGCCTCTTGGAACTTCTTCCAGAACCTTGAGGTAAACTTGGTTCCTCGATCTGACATAATCTCCTTGGGAACACCATGAAGGCTTACGATTCTGTTGATGTCGAGGCTGGCTAGCTGGTTTCCCTTGTAAGTCGTTTTGACCGGAATGAAATGGGCTACTTTGGTCAAATGGTCGACTATGACCCAGATGGAGTCATGTCCCTTATTTGACCTGGGTAATCCAGTGATGAAGTCCATTCTGACTTTATCCCATTTCCATTCAGGCACCTTGAGAGGCTGTAACAATCCAGCGGGTCGCTGATGTTCAGCTTTGACCCTTTGGCATATGTCACACTTAGCGACGAAAGTGGCTATCTCTCTCTTCATGCCATGCCACCAGGATCTTTCCTTTAGGTCTTGATACATCTTGGTTCCTCCGGGGTGGATGGAATATGGGGTGTCATGAGCTTCTTGCAAGATCAATTTCTTGAGCTCAATCTTATTGGGTACGCAAATGCGATTCCCAAACCACACAATTCCTTGCTTATCCTCTGAGAATCCTGGGGCCTTGCCTGCCTTGATCTTCCTCTTAATGCCTTCAATACTCTCGTGTCCCTTCCGAGCTTCCTTAACATCATCCATCAGGGTAGGCCTAACTTCGAGGTTGGCCAAGAATCCTGGTGCAACCAGTTCCATACCGAAGCTTTCAAGTTCTCCATACAAGGCGGGTAGCCTTTCCTTAATCATAGCATTCAGGGAACAAGCCTTTCTGCTTAATGCATCTGCTACCACGTTAGCCTTCCCAGGGTGGTATTGAACACTGAGGTCATAATCCTTGATCAACTCTAGCCACCTTCTCTGCCTCATGTTCAATTCCTTCTGAGTGAAAATATACTTCAGACTTTTGTGATCCGTGTGTATCTCACACCGCTTCCCTAGGAGGTAATGTCGCCATGTCTTCAGGGCATGAACCACTGCTGCTAACTCAAGATCATGAGTAGCATAGTTCTCTTCATGAGGTCGTAGTTGCCTTGAAAGGTAAGCTACGACTCTGCCCTCTTGCATTAGAACACCTCCCAGTCTGGTTCTTGACGCATCACAATATATCACAAATTCCTTGTGTATATCTGGTGTGGCCAGGACTGGGGCAGTGGTCAGTCTCTTCTTTAGCTCCTAGAAGCTTTCTTCGCACTTTGGCATCCACTCAAACTTCTTGTCCTTCTTCAAGAGCTGAGTCATGGGTCGGGCAATGCTTGAGAATCCTTCAACGAACATGCGGTAATATCTTGCGAGTCCGAGGAAGCTTCTGACTTCCTTCACATTGCTTGGGGATTGCCATTCAGTCACGGCTTCAATCTTAGTGGGATCGACCGACAATCCTTCTTCAGTCAAAACATGACCCAAGAATCCAACTTCACGCAGCCAAAATTCGCACTTGCTGAATTTGGCATACAGTTGGTGCTCTCGAAGCTTGTCTAGGACCATCCTCAAGTGTTGCTCGTGCTCTTCTTCCGTCTTCGAGAAGAAAAGAATGTCATCAATGAAGACAACAACAAACTTGTCCAAATATTCCATGAATACCTTATTCATGAGATACATGAAGTAAGCTGGGGCATTGGTTAATCCAAAGGACATGACCGTGCACTCATACATGCCATATCTGGTTACAAATGCCGTCTTCGGAATATCTTGGGGTCTGATTTTCTGCTGGTAGTACCCAGATCTGAGGTCGATCTTGGAGAACACCTTGGCCCCATCGAGTTGATCAAACAGATCTTCAATCTTGGGAAGTGGATACTTGTTCTTGATTGTAACTTCATTGAGGGAGCGGTAGTCAATGCACAAGCGGATGGTACTTTCCTTCTTTGCCACAAACAGAACAGGTGATCCCCAAGGGGAGGCACTAGGGCGGATAAATCCCTTCCTCAACTACTCTTCTAGTTGCTTCTTCAACTCTTCTAACTCTTCCGATCCCAATCTGTAAGGCTTCTTATAGATGGGTCATGCTCCGGGCATGAGCTCGATGATGAACTCAATGTCTCAGTCAGGAGGCATTCCCGGTAGCTCACCATGAAAGACTTCGGGGTATTCGCATACTACCGACACTTGTTCCAATCCAACTTCAGTCAGACAGTTGACTTGGGTGGCTTGAGAAGAGGAGGGGTTGGAGGCAAATTTAACTTCGACTCCTTGGTCATTGGTCACAGTGACAGTTCGGTTGGCACACTCTAACAAGCCTTGGTGCTTGATGAGCCAATCCATTCCTAAGATCACATCCAAGCCTTGTAATATTAAGATGATAAGGTCTGCTAGAAAGTTTACCCCATTAATGACAATCCCGACTCCCTTACATCCTATCTTGGCTATCATCTCTGCTCTGGGGGTTTGTACCACCATAGGGTTATTCAGGGGTGTAGGGGTCATGCCACTTTTTAATGCAAACTTTTGGGTGACAAATGAATGCATGGCTCCAGAATCAAACAAGACAGTTGCAGGTGCTGAGTTGACAAGGAATGTACGCAGCACGACGTCCGGGTCTTCATGGGCTTCTTCTGCAGTGACATGATTCACACGGCCCTTGCCATTGTTGGGTGGATTGCGGGGATCTTGGTTCCTTGGTGGCATCCCATGGCCTTCGCCTTGGTTATGCGTATTGGGGCGTGGGGCGTCGGGCTTCTTGTTGGGGAAATACTTGGAGTAGTGTCCTGCCTGACCACATCCGAAGCAAGTGACTTGATTGGGGTCGCTGAAAGCTGGCCTGGGGTTGGCATACTGCTAAAGCTGATAGTTGGTGCGAGGTGCAGGGGCTCTTGGCTGCTGATAGGTTGGCTTGACCGAGGCTGGTTGCCACGGGCGAGGCTTCTGGTTGCTGGAGCTACCCTTGCTGATCATCTTGCGCTTATGAGTATCGTCCAAAGCATGTCGCTTGTCTTCAAGCATGAGTGCCTTGTTCACTAGATCAGGAAAGGTTGGGCAGTCACACACAACAAGCGAGTACTGCAGAGTCTGGTTAAGGCCTTCCATGAAGCGCTCTCTTTTGGCAGCATCAGTGCTGACATCTTCAGGAGCATATCTTGACAAAACACTGAACTTCTGCATGTACTCCTTGACAGTGCTACTACCTTGCTTCAGGGCTCGGAATTCACGCTTCTTGATGGCCATGATTCCGGAAGGAATGTGGGCCTTGCGGAATTCTGCCTTGAAGTCATTCCAAGTGATGTTTTGCTCAGCATGCATGGCCTTGAATCCATCCCACCAAGCTCTAGCAGTTCCCCCGAGACAGTGAGCAGCATATGGCACCTTTTCACGGTCCTCAGTGCATCCGACTAGTTCCAGCAGATCCTCAATGGTGCGGACCCAGTTGTCTGCATCCAGGGGTCCAACAGTCTCGATGAAGGTGGGTGGTGCATGCTTCTTGAACTCCACCAACGTGGAACGTCCATTGCCGTTTCCCGCCGGCTGGCGATTGACAACTTGAGCAATCATATGGAGGGCTGCAGTGTTGGCTTGGCGTTCCTCTCGGAAGGCTTGGAGAAGCTGAGCCATGTCCATGTTTGGAGGTGGTGGCGGTGGTGGAGCTTGTCCTTGGGTTTGGTCCTGACTGGCTCCTGCTCCGGCTTCTTGCTGCTGGGTAGAGGTACCAGTACATGTTACAACAGGCATCCTGTTGGAGCGGTCAAGGTCTCATGATTGGGAAAGATGAGGGGAATCAATATAGATGGGATGCCTAGTAAGGGGGTTGGTATGACACTAATTGTTTTCATGCAAGGGCCAAAAGGCCAAACACATTCATTAAAATCCAAATGGGTGATGTAGTTGCTTACAAGTTCCTGAAGGAAAGCACGATGTCCATTAAACACATCAAACACAACACTGCATGGTTTCATATGAACCATTACAAGGACTCGACTTCGCATTAGGGTACACAACGTATCCCACCGTAGGGGTTACTAACGGGCATATTCGGGTTGCGAATGATGCCTAAGTGGTGGAATGCTCGGTTGCGTAGTCTGGCTGTTCTGGGTCTTCCTCCTCGTCATCTGTGGCCTGACTTCCTTCATTGCTCGAAGGGGTGGGGGAGTGGAGGAGCTCAACACAGTGTTGCTTTGCCGGTGGTGTGAAGAGCTTGCAGTAATCCCTTGCGCTCATGCGGTGCTGATGTGGTGGTTCCCCATCCTTTGGGGGTCTTCCGCCTCGGTATGCGATTGCGGGCTGTCCAGGGGGAGCACCTTCCTTCTTGATCATATCCATCTTCCCTTGTGCTTGGAGAAGAAGTGCCTTGGTCTCATGAAGTTCCTTTTGGAGCTCCATTGATTCCGAGGCCAAGTGTTGTGCCAAACTATCGGCACAAAGGCTGAAGTAGGTCTGAAATCGGAGTGGAAGTCCTTCTTCTAATGGTGGAGATGGTGCACTGCTCTCATCCTCACCTTCCTTCCAATAAGGCAAGAAGCGGGTTTCCAACTCGTCTGCCATCTCTGGAAGAAGGTATCGGAGGCGGGTGAGTGCCTTGAGGGTTGCCGTCTCGACGACAAGAACCAGTCTTTCCATCTGGGGTCCCTCGAAGAACCAGCTTGTTGGAGAGTCATTAGCCTTCATGATCACTTCCACATGATACTCCGTCTCGATGTCATTGATCCAATGCTCATGGTAGGTGAAAATGGGGGCTCAGTAAAACTGGCACTTCTTGAGGCTATCCTCGAGAAGCACGGGAATTCCGGTGGTCAGGAAGTCTTCGGGTACGGCAACCATCTACAAAGGTTGATTGGGAGAGGTCAATATGGAAATATATCTTGGGTTTGGTAAGCTTAGAAAAGAAGAGGAGTATAGAGGGTTTTGCAAAGCGGGTTTTATCCTAACTAACGCCCATGCTAACTAAGGCTTCCTATAGTCAGGATGGCTCTGATACCAGCTCTCTGGGGACCCCGACTCATAAGTCGTGATCACCGAATGCACGTGTACAGTGATCCCAGAGATCAATGCTCACTGAACACACAGAAGCTGCATAACAAGAGTCTTACATCCATACATATCGTCTTACACAAATTATGACCATTATGGTCAAGTCTTACATAGATAAAGCCATAAGGGCTGAATACCAAATAAACTTAAGGAGCGGAAATCTTCGTTGATAAGTAGAACCCATGCAATCTGCCTTAACCCTACATGCATTATGACTCGGAAACGTCCTAGTTCGCATGTTCATCTCCAAGGAACTCTTCTTCGAACTCCTGTTCTTCCATGCTTGGCAAATTAAATAACCAGTGGCAAGCCAATGAGTACTTTGAATGTACTCGCAAGCAACCCATGTTTTGGCTCAAGATACAACAATGCATGACATAGGTAATTTTTTGCAGAAAGCTAATTTTGTTGTGTTATGACATGTTCAATAACTGGTAAACCATGCATTGCATGAATTCAAGTAACCATAGGGGCTGGTTACAAATATCAACATAAAGGGAGTGGGCTCCAACCCAACTCATTCATGTCAAGTCCTTTGACTTGACCCAAGTAGTACTTCCCACACACACTGGTTTGTATACAAGTGGACGTAGCCCAAGAGCGGTTACCCAACTGTCCTTGACCGTGGACACGAATATTTGAATAGTTTTACACTCTGCAGAGGTTGCACACTTTACCCACAAGATCCGGGGAACTTCCATGTCATTCACGACCCGCGGTACCTCAAGTACCCGGGGTAAGCACCCGATCACTATCTTTCCCTAGACGATACTAACATAGAGTCCACTCGATTGGTAGTAACCCCCATGCCCATATTGAGGAGATTCGCTCCCATATTCATCACATACCACAAGCACGGGGTACCAACGGTGTGTCTGGTGCCCTGTGAAAACAGTCATGGCCGCCCTACCTGGCACGACCCCATCCCAAGAGAGCGCAACAACAACTCTCCCGTCACTAGTAATGCGAGCTCCAAGCTAGTATCAGCCTAGGTAATCAATAATGCCCTTTCCCATATAAGGGTAGAGTGGTTGCGCATGTAAGGTTGGAATAACGGTCGCAATTTAAACCAATCCGTTTTGAAAACAACACACACACTTGCCTCTGTACACCACTTCATCATCAAGTGGTTACCCAACTCATTATCTCCCTTGGGCATAAGTGGCACCTGGCGGGGTTTTCGAAAAGTCTTTTGAAAATACTTTGTCTCCATCACCATGCATATTCCCGTCCCTTTTTGCGTAGCAACTACTTTTGCATCCTATCTACCCCCACCGACATAACCCTCATAAGAAGGTAGGGTCATGCACAATGCAAGTATCAACGAGGAAGTAACGGTGGCAAACGACTCCATGTGATCACAACAGTATCATGTCTCCGATGCAAGCAATAAAAGTGCTATATGACATGCATAAAAAGGGTTTCATGGACATGGTCAAAGGGCTGCTTGCCTGGCTCAACAAAGTCTTCTGGGTCTTCAAAGTCTTCTGGTCCAACTCCTTCGTCAGCAATGCAATCTATCGTCGCAAAATAATAACGAGAAAAATGAGGCAATAATAAAACAGAAAAACCTAAGTGCTCAGAAAAATGTCAACTTATTTTTGTTAAATACTAGGGAGAAAACTAAGCCGGGGAAAACTACTAGTTTTGGATTTGGAGTAGCAGAATAGAAGAAATGGATTTTAGAGGGCTTTAAATATATTCAAATTTGAATTTGAATATGAACAGTACCTAAAAGTTGTTTGGACATGAGTGCAAATTATACCATTAAACAGGTGGGATTTTTACAAGATTTTAGGAACTGGAATTGTTGCATTTGGATTAATATTTAATCCTGTGGAATTTTTGGAAAAGTGACAGAAAAAGAAAAGGAAAAAGGGCTTTGTGCCTGCTGGGCTAGAACAGTCGCAGCGCAGCAGGCCTAGCCAGAGAGGCGGCCCAGCACACTGGTGCACGCGCGCGCCAGGTTTAAACCTGACGGCCAGGGCCTAGGCGTCAGCGAGAGAGAGCGGGGAGATGGAGAGGAGAGGATGACAGGCGGGGCCCGCCTGTCATCCCTAACCCTGCGACAGAGGGCCGATAAGCTCACCAGCGTCGATGTAGGGCACGATGAGGTCGGGTGAGGGTACGGATGGACTCAGCGTCGAGTCGCCGTTTGGGTGGAGGTGGTTGCGGTCGCCGGGGTGGCCTGGTTCGCCGGTGACGAGGTCTCGCGGCGGAGGAGCTTCGGGCGTCGTCGGTTTCGGCCGTTTCCGGCTGCAAAATAAGCGGGGGAGAAAGGGGAAATGATCAAGGGTGCTCGGGGGTTCCAAATCGAGGCAGAGGAGGAGCGGGGGAGGCCTGTACCTCGCGAACTCCGGCGAGCCGAAGCGGCGGAGCTCGAGCTCGATCTCGAGCTCGGGCAGCTCTGGAGAGGAACTGGGGGTGCAGGAGGATGATTTGGTGGTGCAGAGAGCGAGTGGTGAGGAGAGGAGAGCTCGGGGAGGCCCTTAAATAGGCGGGGGACGGTCCATCGAGGACCCATGCGCCGGTGAGCCTGCTGTGGTTGCTATGGGTCACGGGGGCGCGCGTGGGCTTGTCTGGGGTGCTTGTGGGGTTGGTCTAGGGCGAGGGGAGAGAAGAGAGGGAAAGCAGGGGGGCCAGGGCACCGCGCGTGTGAGCGCTCTCACTGGTGCGCTCGGGCGGCCGGTGCACGTGCGAGCTGGGCGAGAGGAGGGAGAAGGAGGAGGGGACAGAGGCATGGCGTGTCACAGACATCGAGGCGCATCGTCGGGCGCGCCAGGGAGACCCGAGGTGGCCGAAGGCGGTTGGAAGGGGGCGGCTACAGTGCGGGAGCGCACTGTAGCGCGCTCCAGGGCGCCCCAATGGCTGGCATGGCCATTTTCTATGCAATGTGGGCACGGCCAAAAGTGTCTGGTAGCTCTAGGGGGAAGTAAAGAAGTGGGAGATGGCCTTGGATGCCCTGGGTGGCCAGTAGGAGAAGAGAGAGGTAGAAGAAGAGGGAGAGAGGGGCTGTCCAAGGAGGTAAATGGGGGTATTTTACCCCTCAATAATTGAGCAATGGCCAGGGGAGGGTTACTGGATGTATGAGAGGACTAGGAGGAGCTGTGGTAAAAAGTTGAGCTCAAGGAGAATAGTGTTAGTGGTCAAAATGGTGATTTTTGAAAAGTGCGAGAAAGTGTTTGATAATGGTTTAGGCCAGCAGATGATTTCCAATTGCCATGAGACTCCACAGGGTGAAATGACACATATAATTAGGGCCTTCCACCAATTTGGAGCTTATTTGGGCAAAGTTGCCAATGCAACTTTTGTAAACCCTAGAAATTAGCAGAAATGAACTTGTGTAGATCAAGTTGAGAAAATCACTTCCCCTTGATGAACCACTTGGTTTAGTGGCCTCATTTGGTCATGTGAACATGCTCACAAAAGTCGGGGTCAAGGAGAGAAAGTTGGTAGTACAAAATTGTTCAAATTTGATTCTGGTTAGAGAGGGTTTTGGGGCATTTTGGTGAACCAAAATGACCTTGATTGACATGAGGCTTTACAAGGTGATCGCAATATGAATTTGTGACTTGATGGATTTTCCTTGGATTTTTATGAAAATATTTCCTGTAGAAATATTTCAAATCCTTGAAATGGGCAAAAATGGTTTTGGGAGGTTTTGTCCAATATTTTGAACATGACCATGTGTTGAAACTCTTATATATGGGAAATATATGCCCAATGAGTTTCCCTGATTTTTGTCAAATATTTTTAAAACAATAAAATAATTTTTCCCTATTAAAGACCATTTTCGGCCTTAAGAAAAAGCTTTTAAATAAAATAGTAAAATAAATTTTAATTTTTTTTGTGGTTTATGGGAATCCTATGTCTAATAGGTTTCAAATATACTATTTGAAATATTTTTCATACCCAAATCATGTACTTGTAGTGCAAGCCTCAATTCAGGGGTTTTTGGAAAACTAATTTTTGAAAATACTATTTGGCCAAATTACTTTTGTAAGAAAATACTATATTGCACTATACACATGGCATGATCATTGGGCAGAAGTTTGGAGCAGGGAGATGAAGTAAAAAAGGTGGAGTAGTTGACTTTAAAGAGCACTTGAAAATCACAGAGAGAAAACCAACTCCAAAATAAAAAACCAAATAATGCAAAAGTTTTTGTTGGTCCAAGTTTTCATGCTTTATTAATGCAAATGAAATGTTACAAAATGCAGGGTGTGACACACCCGCTCCAACACCGCCGCCTGAAGGCGGGAGGTGGTCGTCGTGGCCGCCACCGCATAGTCGGCCGCCGTGGCTACCACCCCACCGTCGACCACCAGGGTCATCACCTGTTCTGCCATTGCTTCCTGAAGGCGAGAGGTGGAGGTGGAGCCCCGCATGTGCATCAGCGACCTTGCACGCTACATCGAGTTCCCGCGGGAGGAGGAGGAGCGTCTGGTCGAGCACGCAAAGAGTCTTACCGCCGTCGTGGCCGCAGCACACGCTGCCGCAGAGGCATGGAATGCGGAGATCTACGAGGAGTCTCACCGCTTCGAGAGGGGTCGTCTGGAGCACAGGGGGCATTCGAGGTGGGCGTCGCTAAAGATGCAGCGGCAGCATGGACCATATTCCAGTTTTCCAGCTCTTCGGTAGGCCCCTCCTCCTCTGCCTCTTACTGAGCACGCTCGGCATAGGAGAGGCTGCTAGATGCAGTACAAAGCCCTTTTGTAGTAGTATTTAGGGGCTATTTTGTTCAGTTCATCTGACTATAGATATGGTTGAACTATACTACATACTTAAAATTAGCTAGTATATATAGTTGAACTAGCTATTTCAGTATGTGGTTGGCAACAATTGGATTTTTTATCTGGTTCAGCTGTCGAGTTGAACTGTTTGTATAAAGAATGACTGCTTAATTCATGAATGAAATCTATGCTTACTGAATTTCAGTTGCAAAATTAGACAGTGCTAATGATTTTTAGCTGCAAATTTTGACAAATGATAGTGTTACAAGGTTGACAAATGGCAATATTAGTAGATCGACAAATGCCAATGTTTCCAGTTTGACAAATGGAAATATACCCACTATGACTGAGGGAGTCCTGGGTTAGGGGGTCTCCGGACAACCGAACTATATCCTTTGGCTGGACTATTGGACTATGAAGATACAAGATTGAAGACTTCGTCCCGTGTCCGGATGGGACTCTACCCGGCGTGGAAGGCAAGCTAGGCAATATGGATATGTATATCTCCTCCCTTGTAACCGACCTTGTGTAACCCTAGCCCCCTCCGGTGTCTATATAAACCGGAGGGTTTAGTCCATAGGACAACATACAATCATACCATAGGCTAGCTTCTAGGGTTTAGCCTCTACGATCTCGTGGTAGATCAACTCTTGTAATAATCATATCATCAAGAACAATCAAGCAGGACGTAGGGTATGACCTCCATCAAGAGAGCCCGAACCTGGGTAAACATCGTGTCCCCTGCCCCCTGTTACCATCCGCCTTAGATGCACAGTCCGGGACCCCCCTACCCGAGATCCGCCGGTTTTGACACCGACATTGGTGCTTTCATTGAGAGTTCCACTGTGTCGCCACCATAAGGCTTGATGGCTCCTTCGATCATCGATAGCGATACGGTCCAGGGTGAGGTTTTCCTCCCCGGACAGATCTTTGTATTCGGCGGCTTCGCACTGAGGGCCAATTCGCTTGGCCATCTAGAGCAGATCGAGAGCTACGCCCTGGCCATCAGGTCAGGTTCGGAAACTTAAGCTACACTGCCGACATCCGCGGAGACTTGATCTTCGACGAATTCGAGCCCATGTCAGGTGCGCCGCATAGTCACGACGAGCATGAACTCTGCCGTCGGACAATATTCGGGAGATCGCATCTGCCACTACTCCGGTCGTCAATCCGGAGCAAATCGCGCCATCCCAGAGCGGAGGGATAGACCCCGCCATGGAGGCCGCACTCTCAGTGGTGATAGAGTCAGATACTGACTTCACCCTTACGAGAGCCGTGTCGCCGAACCCCTGAATTCATCTCCGGCCATGGACTCCAAGCCGCTTACATCCGTGCCAGTCGAATCCGACTGGGCGCCGATCATGGAGTTCACCTCCGCGGATATCTTTCAGTACCCACCTTTTCGCGATGTGCTAAATTCATTAAGGTCTCTCTCCCTGTCAGGAGAACCTTGGCCGAACTATGTCCGGCTAGAATGGGATGCGGACGACGAAGAAATTCCCTGCCCACCCACCACCCACTTAGTAGCCACTGTCGACGATTTAACCGACATGCTCAACTTCGACTCCAAAGACATCGACGGTATGGACGACGATGCAGGAGACAAACAGGAACCACTGCCTACAGGGCGCTGGGCCGCTACCTCATCATATGATATATACATGGTGGACACCCCCAAAGAAGGTAATGGCGACGAGACAGCGGAGGACGACCCCTCCAAGAAGCAACCCAAGCGCCGACGTCAGCGGTGCCGCTCTAAGTTCCGCCACATCAAAAGTAGTGATACCGACACAGGAGATAATAACACTCCGGATAGCGCTGAAGACAACCACAATCCCCTCCAGCACGATGTAGAGCCGGAGGATGAACATGCCAGCCCTACAGAGCAGGCAGCAGATGGAGAACCGGAGGATGACAATTACATGCCTCTATCCGAAGACGAGGTGAGCCTCGGCGACGAAGAATTATCGTGCCTGAGGACCCCGTCGAGCAAGAGCGCTTCAAGCGCCGACTTATGGCCATAACAAATAGCCTGAAGAAAAAGCAACAACAGCTTCAAGCTGATCAAGACTTGCTAGCAGACAGATGGACCGAAGTCCTTGCGACCGAGGAATACGAACTCGACCGCCCCTCCAAGAGATACCCAAAATGCAGGTTGCTACCTCACCTCGAGGAAGAAGCATTGAAACCTCATGTACCAATGTATGATGCGACTGACTGACCACTGTGTGGCCAAGCCAAAGAGGCGTTTCAGCCTGAAGTTCAGCCTGCACCCCGCCGCCACTCAATCAAAAATACCAAGGCCCGGGGCAACACACGGGACCTGCGAGACGTATTGGACAGTAAGGCAAAACTTGCAAGGTCAATATACGGGTCACGGGCACGCGCGCCAACACGGGACGATGATCGTCGCGCCGGATACACCAAAAGCAAATCCTGCCGGGCCAAATATAGCAGACAAGACTCATATGAATTGTGTTGTGATATTGCCTGGCATAGAGGCACCGCACACCCCTTATGCTTCACTGATGAAGTTATGGATCACGAATTTCCGGAGGGTTTCAAACCCGTAAATATTGAATCATATGATGGTACAACAGATCTCGCTGTATGGATTGAGGATTTCCTCCTTCACATCCACATGGCTCGCGGTGATGATCTACATGCCATCAAGTACCTCCCACTAAAACTCAAAGGACCAGCTTGGCATTGGCTGAATAGCCTGCCAGCAGACTCCGTCGGCAGTTGGGAGGATCTGGAAGACGCATTCCTTGACAACTTCTAGGGCACTTATGTGCTTATGTGTGACCACCAGATGCTGATGACTTGAGCCATATAACTCAGCAGCCAGGGGAATCGGCCAGACAATTCTGGACTCGGTTCTTGACTAAGAAAAACCAAATTGTCGACTGTCCGGACGCAGAGGCCCTAGCGGCATTCAAGCACAACATCCGTGACGAGTGGCTTGCCCGCCACCTTGGCCAGGAGAAGCCGAAGTCTATGGCAGCCCTCACGACACTCATGACCCGCTTTTGCGCGGGCGAGGATAGCAGGCTGGCTCGCAACAATAACACATCGAGGAATCCGGTCACTTTGGATACCAAAGATGCCAACGGTAGACAGCATCGTAACAGACCAAAGCACCGCAATAACGGCGATAACACTGAGGATATGGCAGTCAATGCCGGATTCAGAGGCTCTAGATCCGGTCAGCGGAAAAAGCCATTTAAAAGAAGTAATCTGGCTCCGTCCAGTTTAGATCGCATACTGGATCGCTCGTGTCAAATCCACGACACCCCCGACAAGCCAGCCAATCACACCAACAGAGAATGCCGGGTGTTTAAGCAGGCCGGCAAATTAAATGCCGAGAACAAGGACAAGGGGCTGCATAGTGATGACGAGGAGGATCCCCGGCCGCCGAACACGGGAGGACAGAAGGGTTTCCCTCCACTAGTGAAAACGGTGAACATGATATACGCAACCCACATTCCCAAGAGGGAGAGGAAGCGTGCACTAAGGGACGTCTATGCGATGGAGCCCGTCGCCCCAAAGTTCAACCCATGGTCCGCTTGCCCGATCACCTTTGGTCGCAGGGACCACCCCACTATTATCCGTCATGGCGGATCCGCCGCACTAGTCCTAGACCCCATCATCGACGGATTTCACCTCACTCGAGTCCTTATGGACGGCGGCAGCATCCTGAACCTGCTCTATCAGGATACAATGCGAAAAATGGGCATCGATCCCTTGAGGATCAAACCCACCAAGACCACCTTTAAGGGCATCATCCCAGGTGTAGAGGCCCATTGCACGGTCTCAATCACACTGGAAGTGGTAGATAACCCGCAAGTATAGGGGATCGGAACAGTTTTCGAGGGTAAAATATTCAACCCAAATTTATTGATTCGACACAAGGGGAGCCAAAGAATACTCTCAAGTATTAGCAGCTGAGTTGTCAATTCAACCACACCTGGAAACTTAATATCTGCATCAAAGTATTTAGTAGCAAAGTAATATGATAGTAGTGGTAATAGTAGCAAAAGGTAACCATAAGAAAAGAAATGTTTTTGGTATTTTGTAGTGATGATAGCAATAGCAACGGGAAAGTAAATAAGCGAAGAACAATATGTGGAAAGCTCATAGGCAATGGATCGGTGATGGAGAATTATGCCGGATGCGGTTCATCATGTAATAGTCGTAACCTAGGGTGATATAATGTAGGCATGTATTTCGAATATAGTCATACGTGCTTATGGAAAAGAACTTGCATGACATCTTTTGTCCTACCCTCCCGTGGCAGCGGGGTCCTTACAGAAACTAAGGGATAGTAAGGCCTCCTTTTAATAGAGAACCGGAACAAAGCATTAAAACATAGTGAATACATGAACTCCTCAAACTACGGTCATCACCGGTAAGTATCCCGATTATTGTCACTTCGGGGTTAACGGATCATAACACATAATAGGTGACTATAGACTTGCAAGATAGGATCAAGAACACTCATATATTGATGAAAACATAATAGGTTCAGATCTGAAATCATGGCACTCGGGCCCTAGTGACAAGCATTAAGCATAGCAAACTCATAGCAACATCAATCTCAGAACATAGTGGACACTAGGGATCAAACCCTAACAGAACTAACTTGATTACATGATATATCCCATCCAACCCATCATCGTCCAGCAAGCCTACGATGGAATTACTCACGCACGGCGGTGAGCATCATGAAATTGGTGATTAAGGATGGCAATGGGTCGGGTTTGGATCGGGTTGAACAATATCAAATCCGTATCCATATCCATAAAGGCAGTCCTAGCCCATCCATGAAAAAATTCATGGGCGAAAAATTGTGACCATGTCCAAATCCGATGTATATCCATACCCATTGGATATCCACCGGGTCCTCTCAAGACATATACATAAGACATAACTCATTGCACAATGTGCACTCTGCATTGGCATGCTCACTCCCTGCCGTGCAGTCATAGCCCTTGCATTGTCCCATTGTTGCGGCCACGCATCAATGCGTGTGTGGTAAAGTGAAGACGGAGGGGTCAAGGAGATATGGAGCTGGGTTGAATCATGATTTTGAATCGGATCGAAGCTCCGATGGTAGGATCGCAAATCGTAGAATCTTCACTATTAGGATCGTCGAAACATAGATTCTATGAACTAAAATCGTAGAATCAGAGGGGTTAGTTTGGATCATAAAGTCGTAGAATCATATAATAGAATCGCAATTCTGACAACCATGGGGTTGTCGCAGACTAGTAGTGGCTGCTGCAGTGATCCACCTTACGTGGGGGTAGCGGGCTAGCCGCTGGTAGCGGTGGCCACATCTAGGGCTATGAGAGGAGTAAATCAAGGAGATGACATTGATTCTCAATGACAAGTCATTTAATTAGTGTAGATAATATGATGAGAAGGTGCGTTGGAGTATGTTACAGTGGGGATTGTGTAAATTCTTTTGGATGTTTTAGATAAAGGATAAAATTATAGTGGGACATGTGACTATGGGGTAGGGGTAGCAGAATATTGCTCATTAATTCAGACTATCGGGTCGGGTTTGGATATATCCATGGGTACAAGATTATGTCCATGCCCTATCCACGAGTAATCGGGTCGGGTTTGGGCGCTGCCCATGGACGCAAAAGCATATCCAAACCCTATCCATTCGGGTTGGATATCCATGGGTATCCGTGACCATGGATAAAATTGCCATCCTTATTGGTGATGGAGGATGGTTGATGATAACGATGGCAATGGATTCCCCTCTCCGGAGCCCCGAACGGACTCCAGATCAGCCCTCCCGAGAGGTTTTAGGGCTTGGCGGCGGCTCTGTATCGTAAAACGTGATGAATTCTTCTCCCTGATTTTTTCTCCTCGAAACTCAATATATGGAGTTGGAGTCGGAGAGGCAATAGGGGGCCCACGAGGTAGGGGGCGTGCCCTAGGGGGGCAGGCGCACCCCCCACCCTCATGGAGAGGTGGTGGGCCCCCTGGCCTTCATCTTTTGCAGGTATTTTTTGTTGGAAATATGCCCTAGAGGCAATAATAAAAGTATTATTATATTTCCTTGTTCATGATAATTGTCTTTTATTCATGCTATAACTGTATTATCCGGAAATCGTAATACACGTGTGAATACATAGACCACAATATGTCCCTAGTGAGCCTCTAGTTGACTAGCTCGTTGTGACCAACAGATAGTCATGGTTTCCTGGCTATGGACATTGGATGTCATTGATAACGGGATCACATCATTAGGAGAATGATGTGATGGACAAGACCCAATCCTAAGCCTAGCACAAAGATCGTGTAGTTTGTTTGCTAGAGCTTTGCCAATGTCAAGTATCTCTTCCTTTGACCATGAGAGCGTGTAACTCCTGGATACCGTAGGAGTGCTTTGGGTGTATCAAACGCCACAACGTAACTGGGTGACTATAAAGGTGCACTACAGGTATCTCCGAAAGTATCTATTGTTTTATGCGGATCGAGACTGGGATTTGTCACTCCGTGTAAACGGAGAGGTATCTCTGGGCCCACTCGGTAGGACATCATCATATGCGCAATGTGACCAAGGAGTTGATCATGGGATGATGTGTTACGGAATGAGTAAAGTGACTTGCCGGTAACGAGATTGAACAAGGTATTGGATACGGACGATCGAATCTCGGGCAAGTAACATACCGCTAGACAAAGGGAATTGAATACGGGATTGATTAAGTCCTTGACATCGTGGTTCATCCGATGAGATCATCGTGGAACATGTGGGAGCCATCATGGGTATCCAGATCCCGCTGTTGGTTATTGACCAGAGAACGTCTCGGTCATGTCTACATGTCTCCCGAACCCGTAGGGTCTACACACTTAAGGTTCGATGACGCTAGGGTTATAAAGGAAGTTTGTATGTGGTTACCGAATGTTGTTCGGAGTCCCGGATGAGATCCCGGACGTCACGAGGAGTTCCGGAATGGTCCGGAGGTAAAGATTTATATATGGGAAGTCCTATTTTGGCCACCGGAAAATGTTCGGGATTTTTCGGTATTGTACCGGGAAGGTTCTAGAAGGTTCCGGAGTGGGGCCCACCTGCATGGGGAGACCCACATGGACGTGGGTAGTGGGGGCAAGGCCCCACACCCCTGGTCAAGGCGCACCAAGATCCCCCCTTAGAAGGAATAAGATCATATCCCGAAGGGATAAGATCAAGATCCCTAAAAAGGGGGGATAACAATCGGTGGGGAAGGAAATAATGAGATTTCTTTCCTCCCACCTTGGCCAACGACCCAATGGACTTGGAGGGAAAGAAACCAGCCCCTCCACCCCTATATATAGTGGGGAGGCGCATGGGAGCTATACACGAAGTTCTGGCACAACCCTACCTCTCTCCCTACTCCTCCTCTCCCATGGTGCTTGGCGAAGCCCTGCTGGATTGCCACGCTCCTCCACCACCACCACGCCGTTGTGCTGCTGTTGGATGGAGTCTTCCTCAACCTCTCCCTCTCTCCTTGCTGGATCAAGGCGTGGGAGACGTCACCGGGCTGTACGTGTGTTGAACGCGGAGGTGCCGTCCGTTCGGCACTAGGATCATCGGTGATTTGAATCACGACGAGTACGACTCCATCAACCCCGTTCACTTGAACGCTTCCGCTTAGCGATCTACAAGGGTATGTAGATGCACTCTCTTTCTACTCGTTGCTGGTCTCTCCATAGATAGATCTTGGTGACACGTAGGAAAATTTTGAATTTCTGCTACGTTCCCCAATAGTGGCATCATGAGCTAGGTCTATTGCGTAGATTCTTTGCACGAGTAGAACACAAAGTAGTTGTGGGCGTTGATGTTGTTCAATATGCTTACCGTTACTAGTCCAATCTTGTTTCGACGGTATTGTGGGATGAAGCGGCCCGGACCGACCTTACACGTACTCTTACGTGAGACAGGTTCCACCGATTGACATGCACTTGGTGCATAAGGTGGCTAGCGGGTGCCAGTCTCTCCCACTTTAGTCGGATCGGATTCGATGAAAAGGGTCCTTATGAAGGGTAAATAGCAATTGGCATATCACGTTGTGGTTCATGCGTAGGTAAGAAACGTTCTTGCTAGAAACCCATAGCAGCCACGTAAAACATGCAAACAACAATTAGAGGACGTCTAACTTGTTTTTGCAGGGTATGCTATGTGATGTGATATGGCCAAAAAGGATGTGATGAATGATATATGTGATGTATGAGATTGATCATGTTCTTGTAATAGGAATCACGACTTGCATGTCGATGAGTATGACAACCGGCAGGAGCCATAGGAGTTGTCTTTATTTATTTGTGACCTGCGTGTCAACTTAAACGTCATGTAATTACTTTACTTTATTGCTAATCGTTAGCCATAGTAGTAGAAGTAATAGTTGGCGAGGCAACTTCATGAAGACACGATGATGGAGATCATGATGATGGAGATCATGGTGTCATGCCGGTGACGATGATGATCATGGAGCCCCGAAGATGGAGATCAAAAGGAGCAAAGTGATGATGGCCATATCATGTCACTATTTGATTGCATGTGATGTTTATCATGTTTATACATCTTATTTGCTTAGAACGACGGTAGTAAATAAGATGATCCCTTACAACAATTTCAAGAAGTGTTCTCCCCTAACTGTGCACCGTTGCGACAGTTCGTGTTTCGAAGCACCACGTGATGATCGGGTGTTAGATTCTAACGTTCACATACAACGGGTGTAAGACAGATTTACACACGCGAAACACTTAGGGTTAACTTGACGAGCCTAGCATGTACAGACATGGCCTCGGAACACGGAGACCGAAAGGTCGAACATGAGTCGTATAGAAGATACGATCAACATGAAGATGTTCACCGATGATGACTAGTCTGTCTCACGTGATGATCGGACACGGCCTAGTTTGACTCAGATCATGTAATCACTTAGATGACTAGAGGGATGTCTATCTAAGTGGGAGTTCATAAGATGAACTTAATTATCCTGAACATAGTCAAAAGGTTTTTGCAAATTATGTCGTAGCTCACGCTATAGTTCTACTGTTTAGATATGTTCCTAGAGAAAAATTAGTTGAAAGTTGATAGTAGCAATTATGCGGACTAGGTCCGTAAACTGAGGATTGTCCTCATTGCTTCATAGAAGGCTTATGTCCTTAATGCACCGCTCAGTGTGCTGAACCTCGAACGTTGTCTGTGGTTGTTGCGAACATCTGACATACACGTTTTGATAACTACGTGATAGTTCAGTTAAACGGTTTAGAGTTGAGGCACCAAAGACGTTTTTGAAACATCGCGAAACATATGAGATGTTTTGAGGGCTGAAATTGGTATTTCAGGCTCGTGCCCATGTCAAGAGGTATAAGACCTCCGATGACTTTCTTAACCTGCGAACTAAGGAGAAAAGCTCAATTGTTGAGCTTGTGCTCAGATTGTCTGAGTACAACAATCATTTGAATCGAGTGGGAGTTGATCTTCCAGATAAGACAGTGATGGTTCTCCAAAGTCATTGCCACCAAGCTGTTAGAGCTTCGTGATGAACTATAACATATCAGGGATAGATATGATGATCCTTGAGGTATTCGCGATGTTTGACACCGCGAAAGTAGAAATCAAGAAGGAGCATCAATTGTTGATGGTTGGTGGAACCACTAGTTTCAAGAAGGGCAAGGGCAAGAAGGGATACTTCATGAAACGGCAAATCAGTTGCTGCTCTAGTGAAGAAACCCAAGGTAAAACCCAAACCCGAGACTAAGTGCTTCTGTAATAAGGGGAACAACCACTAGAGCAGAATTACCCTAGATACTTGGTAGATAAGAAGGCTGGCAAGGTCGATAGAAGTATATTGGATATACATTGTGTTAATGTGTACTTTGCTAGTACTCCTAGTAGCACCAGGGTATTAGATACCGGTTCGGTTGCTAAGTGTTAGTAACTCGAAACAAAAGGCTACGGAATAAACGGAGACTAGCTAAAGGTGAGCTGACGATATGTGTTGGAAGTTTTTCCAAGCTTCATATGATCAAGCATCGCACGCTCCCTCTACCAAAGAGATTGGTGTTAAACCTAAATAATTGTTGTTTGGTGTTTGCGTTGAGCATAGACATGATTGGATTACGTCTATCGCAATACGGTTATTCATTTAAGGAGAATAATCGTTACTCTGTTTATTTGAATAATACCTTCAATGGTCTTACACCTAAAATGAATGGTTTATTAAATCTCGATCGTAGTGATACACATGTTCATGCCAAAAGATAGTAATGATAGAACCACCTACTTGTGGCACTGCCACGTAAGTCATATCGGTATAAAACGCATGAAGAAGCTCCATATTGATGGATCTTTGGGCTCACTCGTTTTTGAAAAGTTTGAGACATGCGAACCATGTCTATTGGTGTATATGCATGAAGAAACTCCATGCAAATGGACCGTTTTGACTCACTTGATTTTGAATCACTTGGGACATGCAAATCATACCACATGGGCAAGATGACTGAAAAGCCTCGTTTTCAGTAAGATGTAACAAGATAGCAACTTGTTGGAAGCAACACATTTTGATGCGTGCAGTCCAATGAGTGCTGAGGCATGCAGTGAATATCGTTATGTTCTTACTTCACAGATGATTCGAGTAGATGTTGAGAATATTTACTTGATGAAACACAAGTCTGAATTATTGAATGGTTCAAGTAATTTCAGAGTGAAGTAGAAGATTGTGACAAGAGGATAAAATGTCTATGATATGATCATAGAGATGAGTATCTGAGTTACGAGTTTTGGCACACAATTAAGACATTGTGGAAATTGTTTCACAATTAATACCGCCTGGAACACCATAGTGTGATGGTGTGTCCGAACATCATAGTTGCACCCTATTGGATATGATGCATACCATGATGTCTCTTATCGAACTGCCAGGATAGTTTATGGGTTAGGCATTAAAGACAACCACATTCACTTTAAATAGGGCACCACGTAATTCCGATGAGATGACACCGTATGAATTATGGTTTAGAGAAACCTAAGTTGTCATTTCTTAAAGGTTTGGGGCTGCGACGCTTATGTGAAAAAGTTTCAGGATTAAGCTCGAACCCAAAGCGGATAAAGTACATCTTCATAGGACACCCAAAACAGTTGGGTATACCTCCTAATTCAGATCCGAAGGCAATATGAATTGTTTCTAGAATTGGGTCCTTTCTCGAGGAAAGGTTTCTCTCGAAAGAATTGAGTGGGAGGATGGTGGAGACTTGATGAGGTTACTGAACCATCACTTCAACCAGTGTGTAGCAGGGCACAGGAAGTTGTTCCTGTGGCACCTACACCAATTGAAGTAGAAGCTTATGATAGTGATCATGAAACTTCAGATCAAGTCACTCCCAAACCTCGTAGGGTGACAAGGATACGTACTACTTCAGAGTGGTACAGTAATCCTGTCTTGGAAGTCATGTTGCTAGACAACAATGAACCTACGAGCTATGGAGAAGCGATGGTGGGCCTGGATTCCGATAAATGGCTCAAGGCCATAAAACCCGAGAGAGGATCCATGTATGAAAACAAAGTGTAGACTTTGGAAGAACTACTTGATGGTCATAAGGCTGTTAGGTACATATGGATTTTGAAAGGAAGACAGACAATGATGGTAAGTGTCACCATTGAGAAAGGTCGACTTGTCGTTGAGATGTTTTTCGACAAGTTCAAGGAGTTGACTACGATGAGACTTTCTCACTCGTAGCGATGCTAAGAGTATGTTGGAATTATATTAGCAATTACTGCATTATTTATGAAATCTTGCAGATAGGATGTCAAAACATTGTTTCCTCGACGATTCTTGAGGAAAGGTTGTATGTGATACAACCGGAAGGTTTTGTCTATCCTGAAATATGCTAATAAGTATGCAAAGCTCCAGCAATCCTTCTGAGGACTGGAGTGAGCATCTCGGAGTTGGAATGTATGCTTTGATGATGATCAAAGATTTAGGGTGTATACAAAGTTTATGAGAAACTTGTATTTCCAAAGAAGTGAGTGGGAGCACTATAGAATTTCTGATGAGTATATGTTGTTGACATATTAATGATCAGAAATGACGTAGAATTTCTGGAAAGCATATAGGGTTATTTGGAAAGTGTTTTCAATGGAAAACCTGGATTAAGCTACTTGAACATTGAGCATCAAGATCTATAAGGATAGATCAAAACGCTTAATGGTACTTTCAAATGAGCACATGCCTTGACGTGATCTTGAAGGTGTTCAAGATGGATCAGTCAAAAAAGGAGTTCTTGCCTGAGTTGTAAGGTACGAAGTTAAGGGCATCCATACCTGAGCCCTTGGCGCCTCCCTCCCTCCCGTGACACCTCCTCCTCTCCCGTAGGTGCTTGGCGAAGCCCTGCAGGATTGCCACGCTCCTCCATCACCACCACGCCGTTGTGCTGCTGCTGGATGGAGTCTTCCTCAACCTCTCCCTCTCTCCTTGCTGGATCAAGGCGTGGGAGACATCGTCGAGCTGTACGTGTGTTGAACGCGGAGGTGCTGTCCGTTCGGCACTAGATCATCGGTGATTTGAATCACGACGAGTACGACTCCATCAACCCCGTTCACTTGAACGCTTCCGCTTAGCGATCTACAAGGGTATGTAGATGCACTCTCCTTCCCCTCGTTGCTAGTCTCTCCATAGATAGATCTTGGTGACACGTAGGAAAATTTTGAATTTCTGCTACGTTCCCCAACAGTGGCATCATGAGCTAGGTCTATTGCGTAGATTCTTTGCACGAGTAGAACACAAAGTAGTTGTGGGCGTTGATGTTGTTCAATATGCTTACCGTTACTAGTCCAATCTTGTTTCGACGGTATTGTGGGATGAAGCGGCCCGGACCAACCTTACACGTACTCTTACGTGAGACAGGTTCCACCGATTGACATGCACTTGGTGCATAAGGTGGCTAGCGGGTGCCAGTCTCTCCCACTTTAGTCGGAACGGATTCGATGAAAAGGGTCCTTATGAAGGGTAAATAGCAATTGGCATATCACGTTGTGGTTTTGCGTAGGTAAGAAACATTCTTGCTAGAAACCCATAGCAGCCACGTAAAACATGCAACAACAATTAGAGGACGTCTAACTTGTTTTTGCAGGGTATGCTTTGTGATGTGATATGGCCAACAAGAATGTGGTAGAGGACATATGAGATTGATCATGTTCTTGTAATAGGATTCACGACTTGCATGTCGATGAGTATGACAACCGGCAGGAGCCATAGGAGTTGTCTTTATTTATTGTATGACCTGCGTGTCATTGAAGAACGCCATGTAAATTACTTTACTTTATTGCTAAACGCGTTAGCCATAGAAGTAGAAGTAGTCATTGGCGTGACAACTTCATGAAGACACGATGATGGAGATCATGGTGTCATGCCGGTGACGATGATGATCATGGAGCCCCAAAGATGAAGATCAAAAGGAGCAAAATGATATTGGCCATATCATGTCACTATTTGATTGCATGTGATGTTTATCATGTTTATGCATCTTGTTTACTTAGGACGACGATAGTAAATAAGATGATCCCTTACAAAATTTCAAGAAGTGTTCTCCCCTAACTGTGCACCGTTGCTACAGTTCGTCGCTTCTAAGCACCACGTGATGATCGGGTGTGATGGATTCTTACGTTCACATACAACGGGTGTAAGACAGTTTTACACAGCGAAAACACTTAGGGTTAACTTGACGAGCCTAGCATGTACAGACATGGCCTCGGAACACGGAGACCGAAAGGTCGAGCATGAGTCATATAGTAGATACGATCAACATGAAGATGTTCACCGATGATGACTAGTCCGTCTCACGTGATGATCGGACACGGCCTAGTTGACTCGGATCATGTAATCACTTAGATGACCAGAGGGATGTCTATCTGAGTGGGAGTTCATAAGATGAACTTAATTATCTTGAACATAGTCAAAAGACCTTTTGCAAATTATGTCGTAGCTCGCGCTTTAGTTCTACTGTTTTAGACATGTTCCTAGAGAAAATATAGTTGAAAGTTGATAGTAGCAATTATGCGGACAGTAGAAAGCTTATGTCCTTAATGCACTGCTCAGTGTGCTGAACCCCAAACGTCGTTTGTGGATGTTGCGAACATCGGACATACACGTTTTGATAACTACGTGATAGTTCAGTTAAACGGTTTAGAGTTGAGGCACTAAAGACGTTTTCGAAACGTCACGGAACATATGAGATGTTTCGAGGGCTGAAATTGGGATTTTAGGCTCGTGCCCACGTCAAGAGGTATGAGACCTCCGACGATTTTCTTAGCCTGCAAACTAAGGGAGAAAAGCTCAATCGTTGAGCTTGTGCTCAGATTGTCTGAGTGCAACAATCACTTGAATCGAGTGGGAGTTGATCTTCCAGATAAGATAGTGACGTTTCCCCAAAGTCATTGCCACCAAGCTGCTAGAGCTTCGTGATGAACTATAACATATCAGGGATAGATATGATGATCCTTGAAATATTCGTGATGTTTGACACCGCGAAAGTAGAAATCAAGAAGGAGCATCAATTGTTGATGGTTGGTGAAACCACTAGTTTCAAGAAGGGCAAGGGCAAGAAGGGATACTTCATGAAACGGCAATTCAGCTGCTGTTCTAGTGAAGAAACCCAAGGTTGAACCCAAACCTGAGACTAAGTGCTTCTGTAATAAAGGGAACAACCACTGGAGCAGAATTACCCTAGATACTTGGTAGATGAGAAGGCTGGCAAGGTCGATAAAAGTATATTGGATATACATTATGTTGATGTGTACTTTACTAGTACTCCTAGTAGCACCAGGGTATTAGATACCGGTTTGGTTGCTAAGTGTTAGTAACTCGAAATAAAAGCTACGGAATAAACGGAGACTAGCTAAAGGTGAGCTGACGATATGTGTTGGAAATGTTTCCAATGTTGATATGATCAAGCATCGCACGCTCCCTCTACCATCGAGATTGGTGTTAAAACCTGAATAATTGTTATTTGGTGTTTGCGTAGAGCATAGACATGATTGGATTATTACTATTGCAATACGGCTATTCATTTAAGGAGAATAATAGTTACTCTATTTATGTGAATAATACCTTCAGTGGTCTTGCACCTAAAAATGGTTCATTGAATCTCGATCGTGGTGATACACATTTTCATGCCAAAATATAGTAATGATAGTACCACTTACTGGTGGCACTGCCATGTAAGTCATATTGGTTTAAAACGCATGAAGAAGCTCCATGTTGATGGATCTTTGGACTCACTCGTTTTTGAAAAGTTTGAGACATGCGAACCATGTCTATTGGTGTATACGCATGAAGAAACTCCATGCAGATGGATCGTTTGGACTCACTTGATTTTGAATCACTTGAGATATGCAAATCATACCACATGGGCAAGATGACTGAAAAGCCTCATTTTCAGTAAGATGGAACAAGATAGCAACTTGTTGGAAGTAACACATTTTGATGTGTGCAGTCCAATGAGTGCTGAGGCATGCGGTGAATATCGTTATGTTCTTACTTCACAGATGATTCGAGTAGATGTTGAGAATATTTACTTGATGAAACACAAGTCTGAATTATTGAATGGTTCAAGTAATTTCAGAGTGAAGTAGAAGATCATTGTGACATGAGGATAAAATGTCTATGATATGATCATAGAGATGAATATCTGAGTTACAAGTTTTGGCACACAATTAAGACATTGTGGAAATTGTTTCGCAATTAATACCGCCTGGAACACCATAGTGTGATGGTGTGTCCGAACATCATAACTGCACCCTATTGGATATGATGCATACCATGATGTCTCTTATCGAGTTACCACTATCGTTCATGGGTTAGGCATTAGAGACAACCACATTCACTTTAAATAGGGCACCACGTAACTCCGTTGAGATGACACCGTATGAATTATGGTTTAGAGAAACCTAAGTTGTCGTTTCTTAAAGGTTTGGGGCTGCGATGCTTATGTGAATTTTTTTTCAGGATTGATAAGCTCGAACCCAAAGCGGATAAAATGCATCTTCATAGGACACCCAAAACAGTTGGGTATACCTCCTAATTCAGATCCGAAAGCAATATGGATTGTTTCTTGAATCAGGTCCTTTCTCGAGAAAAGGTTTGTCTCGAAAAGTTGAGTGGGAGGATGGTGGAGACTTGATATGGTTATTGAACCATCACTTCAACCAGTGTGTATCAGGGCACAGGAAGTTGTTCCCGTGGCACATACACCAATTGAAGTAGAAGCTTATGATAGTGATCATGAAGTTTCGGATCAAGTCACTGCCGTACCTCGTAGGGTGACAAGGATACGTACTACTTCAGAGTGGTACAGTAATCCTGTCTTGAAGGTCATGTTGCTAGACAACAATGAACCTATGAGCTATGGAGAAGTGATGGTGGGCCCAAATTCCGACAAATGGTTAGAAGCCATGAAATCCGAGATAGGATCCATGTATCAGAACAAAGCATGGACTTTGGTGGACTTTCCCAAAGATCGGCAAGCCATTGAGATAAATGGATCTTTAAGAAGAAGATGGACGTGGATGGTAATGTCACCATCTATGAAGCTCGACTTGTGGCGAAGAGTTTTTCACAAGTTCAAGGAGTTGACTGCGATGAGATTTTCTCATCCGTAGCGATGCTTAAGTCCGTCGGATTCATGTTAGCATTAGCTGCATTTATGAAATCTGGCAGATGGATGACAAAACGAGTTTCCTTACCAGTCTTCGTATGGAAAGGTTGTATGTGATACAAATCAGAAAGTTTTTGTCGATCCTAAGGATGCTAAAAGGTGCTAGCTCCAGCGATCCTTCCATGGACTGGAGTAAGCATCTCGGAGTTGGAATGTGCGCTTTGATAAGATGATCAAAGATTTTGGGTTTATACAAAGTTTATGAGAAACTTGTATTTCCAAAGAAGTGAGTGGGAGCACTATAGAATTTCTGATGAGTATATGTTGTTGACATATTGATGATCAGAAATGATGTAGAATTTCTAGAAAGCATATAGGGTTATTTGAAAACTGTTTTTCAATGGAAAACCTGGATTAGGCTACTTGAACAATAAGCATCAAGATCTATAAGATAGATCAAAATGCTTAATAGTACTTTCAAATGAGCACGTACCTTGACATGATCTTGAAGGTGTTCAAGATGGATCAGTCAAAGAAGGAATTCTTGCCTGAGATGTAAGGTATGAAGTTAAGACTTAAAATCTCGACCACGGCAGAATAGAGAGAAAGGACGAAGGTCGTCCCCTATGCTTTTATCATAGGCTCTCTACAGTATGCTATGCTGTGTACCGCACCTGTAGTGTGCCTTGCCATGAGTCAGTCAAGGGGTACAAGAGTGATCCAAGAATGGATCACAGGACAGCGGTCAAAGTTATCCTTAGTAACTAGTGGACTAAGGAATTTTCTCGATTACGGAGGTGATAAAGAGTTCGACGTAAAGAGTTATGTCGATGCAAGCTTAACACCTATCCGGATAGCTCTGAGTAGAAATACCGGATACGTATAATGGAGCAACTTTTAGTATAGCTCCAAGTAGAACAGTTATTTGGAATAGCTCCAAATAGAGCGTGGTAGCTACATCTAGGAGATGACATAGAGATTTGTAAAGCACACACGGATCTAAAAGGTTCAGACCCGTTGACTATAACCTCTCTCACAAGCATAACATGATCAAACCCAGAACTCATCGAGTGTTAATCACATGGTAAATGTGAACTAGATTATTGACTCTAGTAAACTCTTTGGGTGTAAGTCACATGGGGATGTGACCTTGAGTGTTAATCACATATCGATGTGAACTAGATTATTGACTCTAGTGCAAGTGGGAGACTGTTGGAAATATGCCCTAGAGGCAATAATAAAAGTATTATTATATTTCCTTGTTCATGATAATTGTCTTTTATTCATGCTATAACTGTATTATCCGGAAATCGTAATACACGTGTGAATACATAGACCACAATATGTCCCTAGTGAGCCTCTAGTTGACTAGCTCGTTGTGATCAACAGATAGTCATGGTTTCCTGGCTATGGACATTGGATGTCATTGATAACGGGATCACATCATTAGGAGAATGATGTGATGGACAAGACCCAATCCTAAGCCTAGCACAAAGATCGTGTAGTTCGTTTGCTAGAGCTTTGCCAATGTCAAGTATCTCTTCCTTTGACCATGAGAGCGTGTAACTCCTGGATACCGTAGGAGTGCTTTGGGTGTATCAAACGTCACAACGTAACTGGGTGACTATAAAGGTGCACTACAGGTATCTCCGAAAGTATCTATTGTTTTATGCGGATCGAGACTGGGATTTGTCACTCCGTGTAAACGGAGAGGTATCTCTGGGCCCACTCGGTAGGACATCATCATATGCGCAATGTGACCAAGGAGTTGATCACGGGATGATGTGTTACGGAACGAGTAAAGTGACTTGCCGGTAACGAGATTGAACAAGGTATTGGATACGGACGATCGAATCTCGGGCAAGTAACATACCGCTAGACAAAGGGAATTGAATACGGGATTGATTAAGTCCTTGACATCGTGGTTCATCCGATGAGATCATCGTGGAACATGTGGGAGCCATCATGGGTATCCAGATCCCGCTGTTGGTTATTGACCGGAGAATGTCTCGGTCATGTCTACATGTCTCCCGAACCCGTAGGGTCTACACACTTAAGGTTTGATGACGCTAGGGTTATAAAGGAAGTTTGTATGTGGTTACCGAATGTTGTTCGGAGTCCCGGATGAGATCCCGGACGTCACGAGGAGTTCCGGAATGGTCCGGAGGTAAAGATTTATATATGGGAAGTCCTATTTTGGCCACCGGAAAATGTTCGGGATTTTTCGGTATTGTACCGGGAAGGTTCTAGAAGGTTCCGAAGTGGGGCCCACCTGCATGGGGGGACCCACATGGACGTGGGTAGTGGGGCCAAGGCCCCACACCCCTGGTCAAGGCGCACCAAGATCCCCCCTTAGAAGGAATAAGATCATATCCCGAAGGGATAAGATCAAGATCCCTAAAAAGGGGGGATAACAATCGGTGGGGAAGGAAATAATGAGATTTCTTTCCTCCCACCTTGGCCAACGCCCCAATGGACTTGGAGGGCAAGAAACCAGCCCCTCCACCCCTATATATAGTGGGGAGGCGCATGGGAGCTATACACGAAGTTCTGGCACAGCCCTACCTCTCTCCCTACTCCTCCTCTCCCATGGTGCTTGGCGAAGCCCTGCTGGATTGCCACGCTCCTCCACCACCACCACGCCGTTGTGCTGCTGTTGGATGGAGTCTTCCTCAACCTCTCCCTCTCTCCTTGCTGGATCAAGGCGTGGGAGACGTCACCGGGCTGTACGTGTGTTGAACGCGGAGGTGCCGTCCGTTCGGCACTAGGATCATCGGTGATTTGAATCACGACGAGTACGACTCCATCAACCCCGTTCACTTGAACGCTTCCGCTTAGCGATCTACAAGGGTATGTAGATGCACTCTCTTTCTACTCGTTGCTGGTCTCTCCATAGATAGATCTTGGTGACACGTAGGAACATTTTGAATTTCTGCTACGTTCCCCAACATTTTTCATATTTTCTGAAAAGTGGCTCCGTGAAGTTTCAGGTCATTCCGAGAACGTTTCCTCCTGCACATAAATAACACCATAGTAATTTTGCTGAAAACAGCGTCAGTCCGAGTTAGTTCCATTCAAATCATGCAAGTTAGAGTCCAAAACAAGGGCAAAAGTGTTTGGAAAAGTAGATACGTTGGAGACGTATCAACTCCCCCAAGCTTAAACCTTTGCTTGTCCTCAAGCAATTCAGTTGACAAACTGAAAGTGATAAAGAAAAACTTTTACAAACTCCATTTGCTCTTGTTGTTGTAAATATGTAAAGCCAGCATTCATGTTTTCAGCAAAGACTATAACTAACCACATTTGCAATGACGCATAGGTCTCAAGTTTACTCATATCAATAGCATAATCAACTAGCGAGCCATAATAATAAATCTCGGATAACAACACTTTCTCAAAACAATCATAATATGATATAAAAATATGGTATCTCGCTAGCCCTTTCTGAGACCGCAAAACATAAATGCAGAGCACCTTTAAAGACCAAGGACTGACTAGACATTGTAATTCATGGTAAAAGAGATCCAATCAAGTCATACTCAATGTAAACTAATAGTAATGAATGCAAATGACAGCGGTGCTCTCCAACTGGTGCTTTTTTAATAAGAGGATGATGACTCAGCATAAAAGTAAATAGATAGGACTTCGCAGAGGGAAGCAGGGATTTGTAGAGGTGCCAGAGCTCGGTCTTGAAACAGAGGTGAATAATATTTTGAGCGGTATACTTTCATTGTCAACATAACAACCAAGAGATGGCGATATCTTCCATGCTACACACATTATAGGCGGTTCCCAAACAGAATGGTAAAGTTTATACTCCCCCTTCCACCAACAAGCATCAATCCATGGCTTGCTCGAAACAATGAGTGCCTCCAACTAACAAGAGTCCCAGGGGGAGTTTTGTTTGCAATTATTTTGATTTAGTTTGCATAAAGCATGGGACTGGGCATCCCGGTGACCAGCCATTTATCTCGTGAGTGAGGAGCGGAGTCCACTCCTCTTGAGAATAACCCACCTCACATGGAAGATACAGACAGCCCTAGTTGATACATGAGCTATTCGAGCATACAAAACATGATATTTATTTGAAGGTTTAGAGTTTGGCACATAGAAATTTACTTGGAACAGCAGGTAGATACCGTATATAGGTAGGTATAGTGGACTCATGTGGAATAACTTTGGGGTTTAAGGGATTGGATGCACAAGCAGTATTCCCACTTAGTACAAGTGAAGGCTAGCAAAAGACTGGGAAGAGACCAGCTAGAGAGCGACAACAGTCATGAACATGCATTAAAATTAATCAACACCGAGTGCAAGCATGAGTAGGATATAATCCACCATGAACATAAATATCGTGAAGGCTATGTTGATTTTGTTTCAACTACATGCCTGAACATGCGCCAAGTCAAGTCACTTAAATCATTCAGAGGAGGATACCACCCTATCATACCACATCACAACCATTTTAATAGCATGTTGGCACGCAAGGTAAACCATTATAACTCATAGCTAATTAAGCATGACACAAGAAACTATGATCTCTAATTGTCATTGCAAACATGTTTATTCTTAATAGGCTGAATCAGGAACGATGAAATAATCATATTTACAAAAACAAAAGAGGTCGAGTTCATACCAGCTTTTCTCATCTTAGTCAGTCCATCATATATCGTCATAATTGCCTTTCACTTGCACGACTGAATGATGTGAATAATAATAGTGCACGTGCATTGGACTAAGCTGGAATCTGCACGCATTCAATAAACAGGAGAAGACAAGGCAATATGGGCTCTTTTGTCAGATAAACAGTAATGCATATAAGAGCCACTTCAACAATTTAATTATGGTCTTCTCCTATCGACCCCCAAAGAAAAGAAAAGAAATAAAACTATTTACACGGGAAAGCTCCCAACAAGTAAAAGAAGAACATGAAATCTTTTTGGGTTTTCTTTTTAATTACTACTACAAGCATGGAAATTAAACTAACTAAAAGCTACAACTATTTTTTTTGTTTTTCTTAAGGTTTATTAAACACACAAGAAGAAAGCATAAAAAAGGAAAATAAACTAGCATGGATGATACAATGAAAAATTATGAGCACCGACATCTAGCAATGAGTGTGTGAACATAAATGTAATGTCGGTGGGAAATACGTACTCCCCCAAGATTAGGCTTTTGGCCTAAGTTGGTCTATGGCCAGGGTTGGCCTGGCGGATATCCATAATAATAGTTGGGGTCATACTGAGAAGAAGAAGAGGAAGACTCCACTTGCCATTGGCTGACAATCATCTCCGGGTCCCACTGGTAATTAGACTGTCGTGAAGGATCAACTTGTGGTTCCGGCTCTGGCTCCACGACTGGTGTAGGGTTCCGGTAGGCGTGAATAGCCTTCGACGGAACAAGGTACGTGCCTACAGATAAATCAAACAAAGAAGGAGGAGGCAGGGTAATAGTCTCAGGATGATGTTTATTAAAGAACAATTGATATTTAAGCTCTCCTTCCCTATTCTTAACAATAAAATCATGTGCCACCATACTTTTGTAATCTAAATAAACACGAGGCAGCACTTTTTCTTCCTTCTCAAAATGCCTAATAGGTATGTTAAAATGTGCAGCTAGGCGTGAAGCATAGATGCCTCCAAAGATGGGGCCCTTTGTACAGTTCAGACTTAACCATTTAGCAATAATGCCACCCATACTAACAGAGTTATCACCATATAAACCATGGAGCAAAATAATAATATCAGGGATACTAAGGTTTCCACAATTTCCGCGACCAATTAAACAACGACTAGCAAATAATGCAAAGTAATGTAAAACAGGAAAATGTATGCTAGTGATTCGTGCATCAGAAACCTTCCTTGTTTCCCCTACAGTGATAGTGTCAATAAACCCCTCCACATCATCACGATGTGGTTCTTCTGTCTTGCCCTCAAAAGGGACTAAACAAACCCGACAAAAATCATAAAGTGACATCTAGGGGATCGCAACAGTTTTTGAGGGTAAAGTATTCAACCCAAATTTATTGATTCGACACAAGGGGAGCCAAAGAATACTCTAAAGTATTAGCAGCTGAGTTGTCAATTCAACCACACCTAGAAACTTAATATCTGCAGCAAAGTATTTAGTAGCAAAGTAATATGATAGTAGTGGTAACGGTAACAAAAGGTAACCGTAATAAAAGCAATGTTTTTGGTATTTTGTAGTGATGATAGCAATAGCAACGGGAAATTAAATAAGCGAAGAACAATATGTGGAAAGATCGTAGGCAATGGATCGGTGATGGAGAATTATGCCGGATGTGGTTCATCATGTAACAGTCATAACCTAGGGTGACACAGAACTAGCTCCAGTTCATTGATATAATGTAGGCATGTATTCCGAATATAGTCATACGTGCTTATGGAAAAGAACTTGCATGACATCTTTTGTCCTACCCTCCCTTGGCAGCGGGGTCCTTACGGAAACTAAGGGATATTAAGGCCTCCTTTTAATAGAAAACCGGAACAAAGCATTAACACATAGTGAATACATGAACTCCTCAAACTACGGTCATCACCGGTAAGTATCCCGATTATTGTCACTTCGGGGTTAACGGATCATAACATATAATAGATGACTATAGACTTGCAAGATAGGATCAAGAACACTCATATATTGATGAAAACATAATAGGTTCAGATTTTAAATCATGGCACTCGGGCCCTAGTGACAAGCATTAAGCATAGCAAAGTCATAGCAACATCAATCTCAGAACATAGTGGACACTAGGGATCAAACCCTAACAAAACTAACTTGATTACATGATAGATCCCATCCAACCCATCACCGTCCAGCAAGCCTACGATGGAATTACTCACGCACGGCGGTGAGCATCATGAAATTGGTGATGGAGGATGGTTGATGATGACGATGGCAACAGATTCCCCTCTCCGGAGCCCCGAACGAACTCCAGATCTGCCCTCCCGAGAGGTTTTAGGGCTTGGTGGCGGCTCTATATCGTAAAACACGATGAATTCTTCTCCCTGATTTTTTTCTCCCCGAAACTCAATATATGGAGTTGGAGTTGGAGTCGGAGAGGCAACAGGGGGCCCACGAGGTAGGGGGGCGCGCCCTAGGGGGGCAGGCGCGCCCCCACCCTCGTGGAGAGGTGGTGGCCCCCCTGGCCTTCATCTTTTGCAGGTATTTTTCATATTTTCTGAAAAGTGGCTCCGTGAAGTTTCAGGTCATTCCGAGAATGTTTGCTCCTGCACATAAATAACACCATAGTAATTCTGCTGAAAACAGCGTCAGTCCGGGTTAGTTCCATTCAAATCATGCAAGTTAGAGTCCAAAACAAGGGCAAAAGTGTTTGAAAAAGTAGATACGTTGGAGACGTATCAGTGGTCTTCGGATCACCGGACAACTTCCGAAGCGAGGAGTTAATCTTTGACATCGTCCCGTTTCGCAGTGGCTATCATGCGCTGCTCGGACGAACTGCATTTGCAAAATTCAATGCAGTACCGCATTACGCATACCTCAAGCTCAAGATGCCAGGACCTCGGGGGGTCATAACAGTGAATGGAAATACATAACGCTCGCTCCGCACGGAAGAGCACACTGCGGCCCTCGCAGTAGAAGCACAAAGCAGCCTTTCAAGGCAAACCACTAATTCGGCGATACAGCCCTCGAACACCTTCAAGCGTGTCCTGAGTAAACTGGAGCAGGATCGCCTGGCATGTTCAGAGCTCGCCTAGCAATTCGGCCCCCGTCCCAGTCCCAGTCAAGCGACGAAATTCGTGCCGCGCGTATATAATTGCACACTAAAAATACCATGGACATAGGCGGGGGCACGATCAGGGCACGCCCCGCAATGCGCCTTAACCGTCCTAGGGGGCTATATATCTTTATCATTTCCTTTCTCTTTCAGGGTCTAACCCTCTGGAAGCCCTTTCCGGCAGTATGATTGCCGGACATATTACGTGTAACACCCTCGATGCGGCTATATCTCCTACATGTCGAAGCACGACTTAGAGGCATAACCGCATTGAAAGCAATGTCGCAAGTAAGGTAATCTTCACAACAACCCATGTAAATAGATAATAGGGAAAAAGGTACGTAGTTGGCTTACACTCGCCACGTCACACAAATACATGAATAACATTACAATCATCCAATACACTCATGGTCCGACTACGGTACCAAAATAAAAGATCAGTCGCAATTTGCGACACGGTCCCGATCGCCCCAACTAGGCACCACTACTAATCATCTGGGAAAGACACGTAGTAACGGCGAGAGTCTTCGTCGAACTCCCACTTGAGCTCAAGCGCATCATCTGGAACGGTATCCTCGGTCCCTGCATCTGGTTTGGAAGGAATCTGTGAGTCACGGGGACTCAACAATCTCACACCCTCGCGATCAAGACGATTTAAGCTTATAGGTGAGACAAGGTAATATGTGGAGCTGCAACAAGCGACTAGCATATATGGTGGCTAACCTGTTCGCAAAAGAGAGCGAGAAGAGAAGGCAAAGCACGAACGAAGGACTATGATCAAGAAGTGATCCTATAACAACCTACGTCAAACATTACTCCAACACCGTGTTCACTTCCCGGACTCCGCCGAGAAGAGACCATCACGGCTACACACACGGTTGATTCATTTTAATTAAGTTAATTTTCATGTTATCTACAACTGGACATTAACAAATTCCCATCTGCCCATAACCGCGGGCACGGCTTTCGAAAGTTCAAATCCATGCAGGGGAGTCCCAACTTAGCCCATCACAAGCTCTCACAGTCAACGAAGGATATTCCTTCTCCCAAGACATTTCGATCAGACTCGGTATCCCGGTTTTACAAGACATCCTCGACAATGGTAAAACTAAACCAGCAACACCGCCCGAATGTGCCGACAAATCCCGATAGGAGCTGCACATATCTCGTTCTCAGGGCACACCGGATTGTCCAAGGTTCCGGTAGGCCAGCACAGAGTTTCCCCTGGTGGCCACCGGCAGCTGACAGGTTGGACCAACACCCAGAGGAGCACTGGCCCGGGGGTTTAAATAAAGATGACCCTTGAGTCCGCGGAACCCAAGGGAAAAAGAGGCTAGGTGGCGAATGGTAAAACCAAAGTTGGGCATTGCTGGAAGAGTTTTATTCAAGGCAAACTGTCAAGGGGTTCCCATTATCACCCAACCGCGTAAGGAACGCAAAATCCGGGAACATAACACCGATATGACGGAAACTAGGGTGGCAAGAGTGGAACAAAACACTAGGCAAAATGCCGAGCCTTCCACCCTTTACCAAGTATATATGTGCATTAAGATAAACAAGATAATATAGTGATATCCCAAAAATAAACAATGTTCCAAAAAGGAACGATCTCCAATCTTCACCTGCAACTAGCAACGCTATAAGAGGGCCTGAGCAAAGCGGTAACATAGCCAATCAACGGTTTGCTAGGACATGGTGGGTTAGAGGTTTTACATGGCAATTTGGGAGGCATGAAAGCAAGTGGTAGGTATCATAGCATAGGCATAGCAAAAGAGCGAGCATCTAGCAAGCAAAGATAGAAGTGATTTCGAGGGTATGATCATCTTGCTTGCAAAGTTGTCAGAGTTGACTTGATCCTCGTAAGAAAACTCAACGGGCTCCTCGTTAGCTAACTCGTCTCCCGGCTATACCCAAACAAGACAAATAAGCAAAAGGAACACAATCAACCACGTGCAATGCTCGAACAACATGATGCAAACATGGTATGCTATGCGGGATGCGATATGTGATGCATATGCAAGATTTGACAAGGAATGATTGAACCTGGCCTCAGCTTGGAAATCCAAGAGTGCCACTGGAAAGTTGAGGTGATTTCGGTTGAAATCGATATAAAGATCACCGGAATCGGACGCACGGTTTGGAAATGGCAAGCAAAACAAATATGGCACCAGTCTGCGATAATCAGTAAGTAGCCATCTAAATGCATCAAGATAATTATGCTTCAGCACTCAAACATGACAACAAAATACATGGCAGGGATCCACTCATGATGCTTGACAAAAGATGAACACTGAGATATGGCCAATTCATCCATTAACAAGTTCAAACAAGCATGGCAAAAGTGCAAATGATAACAGGTTTCAGACTTAGTGAAATTAACACAAGTCTGGAATTTAACATCAGGAAGCACTCTTTGGAGCATGAAAACTATATGCTACAGGAACTTAACATGGCAAAGCAAGGCATGGAATGAGTCCACTCAAAGCACTTAACAAAAGTCCCTTAGTGACCTTGAGACAAAAGGGATCAGAAAATACAATTGCAAGCATGTGAACATGGCAAAAATATAATCAGATGTCAGACTTAGTGAAAAACCGGAGCATGCAAATCTGTTAACGAGTAGGCATGTTCACGAGCTCGATGCACTCACTACAGAGCATGGCATGACAAACTAAGCATACACTCATCAAGAATACATGGCATAGAAGCTAGACATGGCAAGAATAACAACATAGCATGCACGGATCAATAACAACATCCTCGGCAAAATCGCTAACAAGTCAACAATCTGCCAGGATTCACGAAATAGCAAAAGTAGAGCTTGATTGACTCAAGCTAGGGTGCTCCATAAATGCAAACAAAGACATGGATGGATAGAGCACCACAATGTCAACAAATCATCCTTATTGATCATCCTCAAAAGAGGCATGGATCACTAGGAAACAACATGAAAATATGGCATAATGACAAAATTCAGGACAAGGACTTGGAGATCTAAGTCCCTGAAATCAGCATTAACGAATGCACTACTTTGCAAGCTTGTGCTAGTCACCACTCATATCACAAAAATACATGGTAAGCACCTCTGTAAAGATGGCATGGCATATAACAAAACTCATGTAGAGATCAGGAGCATATCATGCACACATTAATCGTGGCAAAAATGACAAATAGCTATTTGATGAAATAGATCGGACAATCTTATCATATAGCCCTCTTCCAACAACATTTCGGGCATCAAGATGAGCTCACATGAAAATGATGCAATGAGATGAAATGATGTACTCTCTGAAGCGAACATTTTGATATGCTACACGCCCAAAACGGAGCCACAGACGCAAAGTGACGACATGATGAAGTTGCCTAAAAATACTGAAAAACTAGGGACTTAGAGAAACGAAAGTCAAGCTAGGGTTTCCTCTCAGATCTGGATCGGGGTGTCACGTTAACCGAGGATCACCAGAGGAAGCACTGTTCACCGAAGGGGCTCAGGTCGCCGGACTTGGAGGTTTCCGAGGGGAGGAGAGGCCGGGGCGGTGCCGGCGTTGAGCGGGAGCTCTGGGCGGCGAGGTCTGCGCGGCGGGGCGGCGACCGAGGCGGAGGAGCGGGGCGGTGCGGAGGAGTCCGGCGATGGCCGGAGTGCAGGGTCGCGGCGAAGCGCGGCGCCAGCGCGGATGAGGAAGAGCGGCACGGGCGGCGTGACAGAACGGGCCGCGGGGGGCTTCCTGCGGGCCTTGGCGGGCCTCGGGCGGCGCCGCGAACTGGGGACCCGCCCGGGACGCGTGGTGCGCCCTGGTTCGTCGCGGGTGGCGGCGACTTGTCCAGCCGGCACGGACGTGTCCGGCGTGGCGCGGTGGAAGAGGAGCTAGGTTAGGGTTGTTTTGGATCCAGAATTTTTGAGGGAGATGCTATTTTATAGGTAGAGGGAGCTAGGAAGCTCCAAATGAGGTGCGGTTTGCGGCCACTCGATCATGATTGAATGCTCTAGATGATAGAAGGGGGTTAGGTGGGTTTTGGGACAAATTGGAAGGGTGTTGGGATGCAACACAACCGAGGCCTTTTCGGTCCCTCGGTTAACCGTTGGAGTATCAAACGGAGTCCAAATGGTACGGAACTTGACAGGCGGTCTACCGGTAGTAAACCAAGGCCGCATGACAAGTCTCGGTCCAATCCGGAAATGTTTAACCCCCACACGTGAAAATAGGTAGAAAGGGGCACCAGAGGAGATAGAAGCGCCGGAATGCAAAACGGACAACGGGGAAAATGCTCGGATGCATGAGACGAACACGTATGCAAATGCAACGCACATGATAACATGATATGAGATGCATGACAAAGGCAACAACACACGGAGACAAAAACCCGAACCCGAGGAAATAAAATAACTTAGTGCCGGAAACGGCAAGAGTTGGGATACATATAAGGTAAATTACATCTGGGGTGTTACAACACTCCACCACTACGAAAGGATCTCGTCCCGAGATCTAGGACTAGAAAAATGCCGGGTACTCAGAACGGAGGTGATCCTCGTGTTCCCAGGTGGCTTCATGGTCGGAATGGTGTGACCACTTGACTTTGAGGAATTTGATTGACTTATTGCGAGTCTTGTGTTTAGTTTCTTCAAGAATAGAAACTGGGTGCTCACGATAAGAGAGGTCTTCTTGGAGATCAATGTCTTCGAAGTTGACGGTGCGGTCAGGGGTCTTGAAGCACTTGCGGAGCTAAGAGACATGGAACACGTCGTGCACATTTGCAAAGTTTGAAGGAAGCTCGAGTTGATAGGCGAGATCACCTCTCTTGCTGACGATTTTGAAAGGACCCACGTATCTAGGGGCAAGCTTCCCTTTGATACCGAAGCGACGAGTACCTTTCATTGGAGAGATGCGGAGGTAAACATGGTCTCCGATCTCGAAAGCCAAATCACGATGCGTACTATCATAGTAGCTCTTCTGGCGTGATTGCGCTGCTTTGAGGTTATCACGAATGACTTTGCACATCTCCTCTGCCTCTATGATCAAGTCATTTCCAAGAAGTTGACGTTCACCGGTCTCCGACCAGTTAAGAGGAGTACGTCACTTCCTGCCATAAAGAATTTCAAATGGGGCCTTGCCCGAACTTGCTTGAAAACTGTTGTTGTAGGAGAACTCGGCATATGGAAGACAATATTCCCACTTCATACCGAAGGAGATAACGCAAGCCCTGAGCATATCTTCAAGAATCTCATTAGCACGCTCGACTTGACCGCTAGTTTGAGGATGAAAAGCTGTGCTGAAGCGGATGTTGGTGCCCATGGCCTTCTGAAAAGAATCCCAAAACTTGGAGGTAAAGATGCTACCACGGTGTGAAGAGATCAACTGTGGAATGCCGTGCAGAGAGACAATCCGAGAGGTATACAGCTCCGCCAATTGAGCTGCAGTGATAGACTCTTTGATAGGCAAAGAGTGAGCCACTTTAGTGAGTTTGTCAATGACAACGAATATAGCATCATTGCCACGCTTGGACTTTGGAAAACCCGTCACGAAGTTCATCTCAATGTGGTCAAACTTCCATTCTAGAATGGCAAGAGGTTGGAGGAGACCAGCTGGTCATTGGTGTTCTGCCTTCACTCTCCTGCAGACATCACATTCATTCACGAACTGAGCAATCTCGCACTTCATTCGAGTCCACCAATAAGCCTACTTGAGGTCCTGGTACATCTTCATACTCCCAGGGTGGATGGAGAGGAGTGAATTGTGAGCCTCGTTCATGATGACTTTACGAAGGTCACCTTTAGGCACAACAATGCGATCCTCGAAGTAGAGAGTATCCTTGTCATCAAGGCGATTGCACATGTACTTGGATTGACTCTTGGCAATCCCAATCTTCACCTTCTTCACCATAGCATCAAGAAGTTGAGCCTCGCGAATCTGATCTTCCAAAGTAGGAGAGACTTGAAGGTTGGCGAGGAAACCTTGAGAACAACTTGCAGATAGAGTTTGCAGAAAGCTTCACAAAGCTCAGGTTGGTAAGGCTTGAGAATCAGACTGTTGCAGTAAGCCTTCCTGCTCAATGCGTCAGCAATCACATTGGCCTTTCCTGGAGTATATTCGATACTCGGATTATACTCCTGAATCATTTCGACCCAATGAGTCTGCCTGAGGTTGAGATTAGGATGAGTGCAGATGTACTTGAGACTCTTGTGGTCAGTGAAGATGTCCACTTTTCTTCCCAATAAGAGATGTCTCCAAGTCAAAAGAGCATGCACAACTGCTGCCAAATCGAGGTCATGAGTGGGGTAGTTCTTCTCGTTGGGCTTCAACTAGCGAGAGGTATAAGCCACAACTTTCTTCTCTTGCATCAACACTGCACCAAGAGCTTGAAGAGAGGCATCGCAGAAGACCTCGAACGGTTTGGTTTCATCAGGAGGAGTCAAAACTGGAGCAGTGACTAATTTCTCTTTCAGGGTGTTGAAAGCGATGTCACATTCAGGAGACCAAACGTACTTGATGTGCTTCTGGAGAAGGTTGGAAAGCGGCTTCACGATATTTGAAAAGTTCTCAACGAACCTTCGACAGTAGCTTGCGAGACCAAGGAAGCTGCGGAGTTGCTTCACGTTCTAAGGTGGTTCCCAATTCACAATTGCAGACACCTTCTCAGGATTCACCGCTATGCCCTTGGCAGAGATGATATGCCCAAGATAGAGAACCTCATCGAGCCAAAACTCGCACTTTGAGAACTTGGCGTAGAACTGATGTTCCCTGAGCTTATCGAGCACCAAACGCAAGTGCTTGGCATGATCTTCCTTGTTCTTCGAAAAGACCAGAATGTCATCGAGATATACCAAGATAAAGTCATTTGTGTAGGCGTTGAAGATGAAGTTCATCATGCGAGCGAAAGTCGGCGGAGCGTTGATGAGGCCAAAAGACATGACAATGTATTCATATGAACCATAGCTTTTTCTGAAAGCCGTCTTGGGAATATCTTCCTCATGGATTCAAATCTGGTGATAGCCCATACGGAGATCAAGCTTGGAAAATACTTGAGCACCTTTGAGTTGTTCGAACAGCTCATTGTCGGAGTAATGGGCCACGGGTAGGCCAACTCGAGTCCCAGAACCTTTCAAGACACCGGGGAAGGCTGCGCCCCTCAAGACCCCAGGACAAAGAGCCGCCTCCTGAGGAGTCGACGGCAGGGCGGCCGACTGCCTGTTCACGGTCGAGTCCCAGGGACGACTTCTAGAGAAGCCGGCTTTGGGGAGTCGGCCTGCGACTCCAACAAACCCCATGACCTCATCAAAGGGGACGAGGCAGGGGCGTGGCTGCAGCGAAGCCCACCCTCGCCCCTCACCAAGGGCAGGCATGGCCACAACACGCCGTACCCCAGAAGATCTCCGTGCGGCGTGGCACTGTTGCCATGCCGGCCCTGACATCAGCGCCGCAGGGCCAAATCCTACACCCACGACAGCTTGTCTGTACGGCCTGGAGGCAGCAGGCCCCACCAGTCAGTGAGACCTCGGGGGACGGCAGGAGAACCACCAGTCGGACCCGTCGGGAGTCGGCCGAGCCCTCCCCCGGGGCCCACACGCCATTAATCAAGATGTGATGGGGAGTGGCAACAGTGATCGCCAGCCAGGCGGTGGGGCTGTTGCCACGACCTCATGATCAAGCCCGCGCCATCAGAAGCACGGCTACAGTAATCAGCAGTCGGCAAGACCCACCCGCGATGGACGCGGCCTGTCGGCTCCATACCAGGCCAGTCGGCGGGGCCCGCCAGTCGGTGGGCCCCAGCGGTCGGCAGAGAAGACGGAGGCCAGAGGCACTGATGGCTGGGCCCGCGTCCAGCCGGATTACCATTGTACCCCTGGGGGGTAGGCCTATATAAACCCCTCAGGGCACCCATGCAAAGGGGTGGAACCCATTAGCTCTAGACCAGATCATATAGAAGGGAGAGAGCTAGCCTTGCCCTCACCTACCACCAGAAAACAGCTCAAGGAGCAACCGCGTAAACACTTTGCAATAGTGATCATGCGGAGACCCCGCAGAGCAGCAGTAGGGGGAGAGCCCCGAAGTTGGGTAAGATTCGCCGGCGTGCATGTCTTCGCCTCATCCCGTTTTCAGGAACCGGCGGCGTTCTACTTGCCCCCACCATGATAAGCCATCCGTTGGCATATGTCGCACCAAACCCCCGACATTTGGCGCCCACCGTGGGGCCTGGTGCACCGCCGTCCGGAGATCTGCTCTGGACGGGAACCCTTTTCCTCCCTGGCGAGCGCAGCCAGCCAGGCACGCCAGACGGAGTTTGCGCCGACGCGCTAAGCGGCGTCGAGATCGCTTGTGCGGTCAGCTCCTTGGCTGAACTTGTCGGCGAGGTCCGCCTCTCCGACGAACCTGCATCCAACGCAGGCATGGGTGGCCCCAAGAACCTCCTCGCGGGCCTCCTCGATCAACTCCACATTTCGGGCGAGCCTGCCGTAGACTTGGAGTCCGTAGGCTCCACTGACCTGATGCTGGTCGACTCTGACACCGCGTCGCTCGATGCGTTCCCCACCAATGTGGTGGTCTACGACGAACCTCTCCCCCACGCAGAGAGCAACAGAAGCACCGTCACCGAGGTGCTAGTCATCAGTCATGACGAGCTCCCCAGTGGAGGAGCGCACGACTCGCTCGGCGCGGTGCTGCAAGACCTACCCATTCCGGAAGACGCTGACGCAGAGACGTTGGAGGCGCGCCGCCTTCAGCTCGTTGAAGGCGCGAAGAAGCTGGCCAGCATGAGGCGCTTGTCAGAAGCCTACCGGCGGGAGATGGATCACGCCGTCGGCGGCTCGCCGGCCCTGGCGGGGCCCAGCCGCCTTGGCGCGGTCCGGCAGCGCGGTGTAGCCATCGCCAACCTGTTTGGGGGCAAGCTGCCCTGTGTATGCTACACCAGCGAAGAACATCCGAGCCGCCCAGGCAGCGGCGGATGAGCTGGACAATTTCGAGGGCGAAGAACGCCGCCTCATGATGGAGCGAGTCCAGCGGCTTCTCGACGCGGCCGCCACGCAGAACGAGGCCTGCTGCCGCGCGGAGGTGCCTCAACGGCCCGTCGATGACCTTCACCGAGATCAAGGCGCGACGTCTCGGACGCCGACTGGCGGCGCCCGAGGAAGAAGAGACAAGGAGCCGATTGTCAGCCACAGTCGGCCTCGCATTACCATAGAGCGGGATCGAGATGGCCGCCCAAGAGCAGTGGAACGACGAGACGACTGTCCGCCTCCCCCTCCCGGCAAGGAGAGGCAAGTCTCCCCGCTACCTGTTGACCATTCGACTCTCGGTGACCGCCCTGGCCACCGAGAGGGAGTTGGAGAGAATGACGCCCGCCACCGGATCGACCGACTCCACCGATCCTTAGCGCTGGAAGAAGAAGACGAGCTGGATCCGCCTTGTTTCGGGCCCCGCATTCGGGACGAACCCTTTCCCAGAGGGTTCACGCTCCCAAGAGACACGCCCAAGTATACCGGCTCCGTGCAGCCAGAAGACTAGCTAGTCGACTACTCCACGGCTGTCAGCATAGCAAACGGCAACAAGCGTGTCGCCGTAAATTACGTTCCGCTCATGCTCCAGAGCACGGCCCGGACATGGCTGAACAACCTAAAGCCCCGCAGCATCAACAGCTGGGTTGACTTCTCCGAAGCGTTCGTCCGCAACTTCACCAGCACGTACAAGTGTCCTCCCAAGCCTCGTCAGCTCTCCTTGTGCGTGCAAGGCCCCGACAAGTCGACTCGCGATTACCTCACGCATTGGGCCGAGCTCCAGAACTTCTGCGAGGGTGTGCACGAGGTGCAGGCCATCAAGTACTTCACGGCCGGGTGCAGAGAAGGCACCCTCCTCAAGCACAAGATCCTTTGCGACGAGCCAGAAACCCTCGACGAGCTGCTGATCATAGCGGACAAGTATGCCACAGCCGACTCCTCCATGAAGGTGGAAATTCAAATCAGCACGACTGGCAAAGTGGCTTCTCAAGCTCCAAGAACTTCGGCGGCAGATTCCGGCCGGCGACAACAGCAGGGCAACAACAAGCGCAAGGCCCCGTAGCCGGCTTCCAGTAGCCGGCAGGTCACGACCGTTGAAGCCCAGCAGCCAGATGAGCAGCCCCCACCTAAGCGACAGAAAGGCGGCAAGCCAAACCGGTTGCCTGCCTTCTTCTATGAGCAGACCTTGGATGGACCTTGCAAGTTCCACAGCGGCGCAAAGCCATCGAATCACACCACCCGGAAGTGCCACTGGCTCACCAGGATTGCCAAGGGAGACGGCCTCCTACTTCCTCCGCCTGCTGGGCAGCCGGCTCCGCCCCAGCAGCCGGCTGTCAGGCCAGTCGGCACGGTACAAGACGAATACCCTGAAGAGCATGGAGCCTATGTGGTGTTCACCAGTGTAGCTGATGATCGACGTAGCAGGCGGCTGCAGCGACAAGAGGTGAATGCAGTAGCGTCGGAGACGCCAGAGTTCATGCACTAGTCTGAGAAGCCCATCAGCTGGAGCAGGGCTGACCACCCAGAAGTGATGCCGAGTCCGGGCTCCTATGCCTTGGTCCTGGACGCCACCTTTGCTACGGACAGATGAGCCGTGCGTTTCTCGCGAGTTCTGATAGACATGGGCAGCAGCTTCAATATCCTGTACAAGGACACCATGGAGAAGTTAGGAATCAAGCAGAGACAACTTCAGAACAGCCGAACTGTGTTCCACGGCATTGTTCCTGGGCTTTCCTGCTCGCCAATCGGCAAGATCCTGATGGACGTCCTCTTTGGGGACAAAGATCACTTCCGTAGAGAGCCCGTTTGGTTTGAGGTGGTGGATCTTGAGAGCCCATACCATGCGCTGCTTGGCTGACCTGCCTTGGCCAAGTTCATGGAGGTCCCCCACTACGCCTACCTCAAGATGAAGATGCCCAGTTCCATGGGAATTCTGACTGTGGCTGGCGACTACCGGAAGTCGTCTGCTTGCGCAGCAAAGAGCAGTCGGCTGGCCGAGTCCCTGGTAATCGCGGCTGAGAAGCGCTCCTTGAGCGAGTTGTGGCGATGGCCGGCAAGCAGCCTGAGGTATCTTCCAACCCAAAAGAGTCGGAGGCTAAGGGTTCGTTCATGCCGGCCAAAGAGACAAAGAAGATACCCTTGGACCCGGAGCACCCAGAGAGGTACGCCGTCGTAGGTGCAAACCTCGACAGCAAATAGGAAGGCGAGCTCGTCGATTTCCTATGTGAGAATCGGGACATCTTCGCATGGTCCCCCAAAGACATGCCAGGTGTACCGACAGAATTCGCCGAGCACAAGTTACATGTCCGATCTGATGCAAAGCCGGTCAGACAGCCCCTGCGCCGCTTATCAGAAGAGAAGAGAAGAGTTGTCGGAGAAGAAATAGCCCGACTCCTAGCAGCCGGCTTCATTATGGAAGTGTTCTTTCCAGAATGGCTAGCAAATCCGGTCCTGGTACTAAATAAGAACAAGCAGTGGCGAATGTGTATTGACTACACTAGCCTCAACAAGGCCTGCCCCAAGGACCCATTTGCTTTACCAAGAATCGATCAGGTGATAGACTCCACAGCCGGATGCGAGCTGTTGAGTTTTTTGGATGCATACTCAGGATATCACCAGATCAAGCTAAACCCGGCTGACAGACTGAAAACTGCTTTCATCACACTGTTTGGAGCCTTCTGCTACCTCACCATGACGTTCGGCTTAAGGAACGCCGGCGCCACCTTTCAGCGTTGCATGCAGAAGTGCCTCCTCAAGCAGCTCGGCAGGAATGCCCACGTTTACGTGGACGACGTGGTGGTGAAGACGGAAAAGCGTGGAACACTGCTGGAAGACCTCAAGGAGACCTTTGAGAACCTGCGCCGGTTCCAGATCAAGCTCAACCCCAAGAAGTGCGTCTTCGGAGTACCAGCCGGCCAGCTCCTAGGTTTCCTGGTCTCTGAACGCGGCATAGAATGCAACCCAGTAAAAAACCAAGGCCATTGAGAGAATGGAGGTACCCAGCCGACTGCTGGATGTGCAGAAGTTCACCGGCTGCTTAGCGTCCATTAGCTGATTCATCAGTCGCTGGGCGAGAAAGCTCTCCCCTTATACCAACTCATGAAGAAGACCACTTTTTTCGAGTGGAACCATAAGGCGGACGAAGCTTTTCACCAGTTCAAGAAGATGCTGACTACTCCACCTGTCCTGGCGGCTCCGACTCCCAAGGAACCTATGCTCCTGTACATCGCCGCCACCAGCCGAGTAGTCAGCATGGTCATTGTAGTGGAGCGCAAGGAGGAAGGCAAGGCGCTATCTGTCCAGAGGCCGGTATATTACCTGAGCGAGGTACTGTTGACCTCCAAGCAGAACTACCCCCACTACCAGAAGATGTGCTATGGCATACACTTTGCTGCCAAGAAATTGAAGCCTTACTTTCAAGAGCATCCAATCACGGTGGTCTGCACGGCCCCACTTGCCGAGATCATCAATAGCCGAGATGCTTCTAGTCGAGTGGCCAAGTGGGCCATAGAGCTGGCTCCTTACACCATCCACTACCAGCCCCGCACCACTATCAAGTCACAAGCACTGGCCGACTTCCTCGTCGACTGGGCCGAGACCCAGTACCTACCTCCAGCACCTGATTCCACCCATTGGCGGATGCATTTCGACGACTCCAAGATGCGCACTGGCTTGGGAGCCGGCGTCGTCCTCACCTCTCCCAAAGGCGACAAGCTCAAATATGCGCTGCAAATCCACTTTGCCGCCTCCAATAACGTCGCCGAGTACGAGGCGCTCATTCACGGGCTCCGGCTTGCCAAAGAGCTTGGCATCCGCCGGATCTTGTGTTATGGCGACTCAGACTTAGTGGTCCAGCAATCATCTGGCGACTGGGACGCGAAGGATGCAAACATGGCGAGCTACCATTTCCTCGTGCAGCAACTCAGCGGGTATTTCGAAGGGTGCGAGTTCCTCCATGTGCCGAGAAATGACAATGACCAAGCAGATGCATTGGCACGAATTGGCTCTACCCGCCAAGCAATACCATCTGGTGTCGCCCTTCAACGCCTCCTTAAGCCGTATATCAAGCCTTCACCAGAATCAGACTCCATTTTTGTGCCGGCTCCTCCCGAAGATGTCGGATCCGACTCCAGAGCTCCGGCAGTCGGAATGAGGATTTTGGCGGAAGACCCCAAAGCTGCCACAGCCAAACCCGGCCCGGGGACTATGGTGGCGGACTCAAAGACTCCAGAACTCGGCCCAAGGACCACGCTAGTCGGCCTGGGGATTTCATCAACCCAGCAAGCGGCTGTTGACTCCAACCCACCGCCTCCCAGCCCAACCGCCCTCGTCCAAGTCGCAGTTCTGGCAGTCGAAGAAATAGCAGCACCCTCATGGGCCCAGCCCATCCTCAAATTCCTGGTGAACAAAGAGCTGCCGATTGATGAAACTTCAGCTCGGCAAATACAACGCCGGGTGGCAGCCTACACCATAGTCAACAAAGAGCTAGTCAGGCGCAGCATCACTGGTGTCTACCAGCACTGCGTAGAGCCAGAGCAAGGCCAAGCGATTCTCAAAGACATCCATCAAGGCGAGTGCGGCCACCATGCGGCTTCAAGAGCACTCGTCGCCAAAGCCTTTCGACACGGTTTCTTCTGGCCAACTACCTTGGAAGAGGCCAAGGAGTTGGTCCAAAAATGCAAAGGGTGTCAGAAGTTCAGCTCCAAGCCGCACCAGCCAGCTTCTGCACTCAAGACCATCCCCATTGTCTGGCCTTTCGCAGTTTGGGGTCTAGACATGGTGGGACCATTCAAAACAACACGAGGTGGTTTAACTCACTTACTTGTCGCAGTGGACAAGTTCACCAAGTGGATAGAAGCAAAGCCAATCAAGAAGCTGAACGGTCCGACTGCCGTAACTTTCATCTCCGATATCACAATTCGGTAAGGCATACCACACAACATCATCACCGACAACAGCACAAATTTCGCCAAAGGCGCCTTGGCCAGTTTCTGCGCAACACAGGGCATCCGACTGGACCTAGCGTCCGTCGCCCATCCGCAGTCAAACGGCCAAGTGGAGCGAGCAAACAGCCTCATCCTGTCCGGCATCAAGCCTCAGCTGATCGAGCCTCTGGAGCGCTTGGCTGGCTGCTGGCTCGACGAGCTGCCAGCCGTCCTCTGGAGTCTGCACACGACTCCAAACAAGTCAACCGGCTTCACGCCCTTCTTCCTCGTCTACGGTGCCGAAGCCGTCATCCCAACGGACATAGAGTTCGACTCCCCACGAGTCACCATGTACACCAAGGAGGAAGCTGAAGAAGCACGACAAGACGGCGACGATCTGCTGGAAGAGGGCCGGCTGTTGGCACTCAACTGGTCTAGCATCTACCAGCAGAGCCTACGCCGATACCACAACAGGAAGGTCAGGCCAAGATCTTTCCAAGAAGGCGACCTTGTGCTCCGGCTGATCCAGCGAACAGCCGGCCAGCACAAGCTGTCGGCGCCTTGGGAAGGCCCTTTCATCATCAGCAAAGTACTGGGCAACGATTCCTACTACCTAATCGACGCTCAGAAGCCCCGAGCACGCAAGAGGGACGACTCCAGCAAGGATACAGAGTGGCCATGGAATGTAAATCTCCTCTGAAGATTTTACAGTTGATGCAGTATGTACCACGCTACCTTTTGTATTAAAGTACCAAGACTTCGGGCCCCCCGAGATGAGCTCGGGGACTGCCCTCTTTTGTCTGTATGATAAAAATTATACCTACAAGTATGATACTCTTTGTCATGCTGCTTGGCACCGGGCTCGACAAGTCGGCCCGGGGACTTGCCGCCTTGCACTATGAAATGCTTCCTGCAGCCGGACAAGTAGTGTGTAACACCTAAACCGTCTTCTGTCAGAAGCCGCAGCTCGCAGAGCGACTGTACGGTGGGCAGAGGTAAGGTAGAATGGGTGTTCGCATGAAAAATGGTTAAGGACTCAAAGCATAGAACATAGCTCAAGACGGCTTCCCGCCTTTCTCACAAACCGACTCTCAGATAATCAGATTGCCGTCTTCTATCCAACTTGCTCAAAAACTCTTAAAAACGGCCAAGTACTTGCTTTCCCAAAGTAGCCAAGCACTTGATCCAGCAACAGTCCGCAGAGCGGCTGTCCGATTGGCAAGGCAGGCAACTAAGAGAAAACGACAAAGGAAAAAAGCCAAAAGAGCAATGAGCAAGAAAAGATAGAACTCAGATAAATATATTTACATAACATAGGCCCTTGGCCGAATTTTCGAGTAGAGGTTCAAAATACATCGCGCGGGTGGAATTGTGCGAATTAACAAGTTCTTCAAAGACTACTGAAGCAGACAAAACGAAGATACAGCGGCAGCTTAGGAAGCAGCAGACGGACTTAGAGGGTCGGAGGAGGCGCCAGTGCCAGGCGTCGGGGCAGCCGGCTGGCTAGTCTCGGCTTGATCGCCTCCGGCGGCAGTTGGGTCGGTCGCACGCGGCTCGTTGCTGCAGGCACAATCGAGCTGAGGCTGGCCGTCTGCTCCGTCTTCTGGTGCCTCCGCCTCGCCTCCGTCCTCCGCCTCGCCCTCTTCCTCGACGCTGGAGCCAATCACCTCCGCTGAGTCCTCGCCATAGTCTGGGTTCATCCCAAACCACTCCGGCGGTACCTCCTCGCCATCTTCAGACCGCTCGGGGACGAAGATGCTGGTGTCGGTGTACTCGGCGATCGCCGTAGCACGCTTGACGAGGGCGTCTTCCGCGGCCGCCAGCTCCGGCTGGGCCTCCGACCGAAGCGTGGCCAGCCGGTCTAGGTCCAGCCCCGGATACCATGCCTTGACGAACTCCAAGGCCCGGCGCGCTCCAGCTCAGGCCGAAGAGCCCTTCCAGGCCTCAAGACGACCATCCGTGACCTCTAGCTAGTCGGCCGTCAGGCTGGGGGTGCGCGGAGCTTGCATATCCGGCCACAGGGCGGCAATCGCCTGGGCACCGACACGCTGAAGCCGGCGCAGCATCCGGTGAGCCGGCCGAAGGCGAGCCTCAATGCTCAGGATGTGCTCGTCAAGAGTTCGGGGCGCATCGGCGGCAATCTCTGTGCCCTTCGCAATCCGACCTTCACGGTCAGCCTCGATGGCTTGGATGGCGGCCTGCGACTGCCAGGGAAGAAGTCTGCAAAGACACGAAGAAACGAAGAAGCAAGTCAAAAACCAGGAGTCGGCAGCTCGAAGAAAGAAAATAAAGAAACTCACCATCAATGATGTCTTCAATCTCATGGAAGCCGGAGGACAGCAGCGCCTCCTTGTCAGACCAGGAGGAGCGCTCGGTCGCGAACTCGGCCAGGAGGGCGGTTTCTGTCTCCTCCGCCTCCCTCTGCGTCTTCACAAGCAGCTCCTTCTGCTCTGCCAATTGAGTGGCCAGTAGATCGCGCTCCATGGCGAGCTTGCTACACTCCTCCTCTTTGGCGCGCAAAGCGGAGTTGGCGTCGCTCAGCTGCTATTGAAGAGCAGCGTTGGCCCCTGAGAAGAAGAAAGAAAGAAGGTGTCAAGTCATCAGTAAAGAAGGTCATCGGGGAGATCCGGCCCGACTGCTCAGCAGTCGGCCCGAATCTCGGGGACTACAGCCCACGGGTGCGCCAGCGGCCCCCGCTAAGAAGGAAAAGGACTTACTCCGGCTCTCCGACAGATCGGCGGTCCGCTTGCCCAGCTCTTCGACGTTATGGTTGAAGGCAGTGACGCGGAGGTTGTGCTAGTCCTGCGACAAATGTTTCAGACAAAAAGTTAACACCGAAAGTTCATCAATTGGAGTTCCGGGCTGCCTGCTCAGCAGCCAGCCTGAAACTCGGGGACTACACCCAGTGGGTGCGCTAGCGCGCCCCCACAGAGAGGAACAAGAAAAACAAAGGCCAAAAGGAAAAACATACCCGGACGGCTACCCGCGACGCCAGGTACGCCTTGGTGCAATAATGGAGAGCCTCGCCCTCGGCATGAAGCTTTGCCTGGACGTCCAGAAGCGCCTGGTTCAGCGGCCCTGTGCCGCCTCCTCGCACCCACCCAATGGGCGCGGCGCTCATCTCCTTGGCGTCTGGGATCACCGAGCTGGCGGCGCCGGCTTCCAGGGGGCGGGGTGCCGAAGTCGCCTTCTCCAGATGGCGGCGCGTTGGCGAGCCGACTTGAAGGAGTAGCCTCGCCACGGCCTCGTCTTCGGTCGGCGGCACCGGAGGGCCCGCCGGCTGCTCGCCCTGCGCACCTTCAGACAGCGGCGGAGGCAGCGGTGGAACGTTCACATCCGGCGTAGAGGGGTCGCCGCCCTCCCCCCACGACGGGGTTCTCCCCACCGGCTTCCCCAGTCTGCCCTGTGAACTCCAGAAGCGGCGGCGCAGAGTTCAACGGGGTAACGAGCACCGCCGACTAGCGGCGTGCGGCTTCCTCAGCCTGCCGTTTCGCCGCGGTGGCGGCTTCGGCCTCCGCCAGTTTTTTCTTTGCGGAGGCCTCCGCCTTCTCCAGGCGGAGGGCCTCTTCTTCGTTGCGCTTCTCCTGCGCATTCCGCTCCGTCGCCTCCCGGAGGTCAGCAGCGGGGTCAATCCGCCGAGTGGTGGCAGACGTCTCTGCTGACCCCATGACGGAGGCGGCGGCGACCCTCTCAAGAGAGAGGGGAGCCCTGAAGCAAGAGGGGCAAGCAGAGACTTAGACAAAGTCACAAAGAAAGAATAAAACTTTGAAGACAGAATACTTATGCGGATACCAATGGCGGATTCTTCACTTCCTTATGGAAGCGGATGGCCTTCGCGGCCGCCTCGTCCCACCGGGTCATCGCAGCCGAACCCTTGGGCTTCTTTGGCCGACTGCCGAACAAGGTCGACACGGCCCTGCGCTTCTTTCCGCCGCCTGGAGCGCCCGGCGCGACAGAAGAGCCTGCGCCAGGCTGGCTGGCTCTTGGCCGATGGCGAGGGGCAACTTCTCCCTTGGCGTCGTCGTCAGGCCAGTCGGCGAAAGTGGCCAAGGGCCTGAAGTGGCCTGCTGTTCCTCCTCCTCCCTCGGCGTCATCTTTCAGAGCCGCCGCCCGCAGATCGGGGTCGTCGACGTCGCTCTCCGCCCGGTCGGCGAGGAACTCGCGGGCCAGCCCCGAGGTGCCGGCTGGTGGGTGGAGGAGGGGATTCTAACCAAAGCCGACTGGTCAAAACAAAACTTGGCAAGAAGAAGACAATCCAAAGAAAGACAAGAAAGGCGACTCACCACGGGCGGGGGGTTGGCGCGGGAGTACGGCTCCTTGCCGAACCGCCAGTCCTCCAGGAGCCTGCTGTCCGAGAGGTAGTTCACCATGAAGGCCACCTCTTCGTGAGGCATGTCCTTGGTGCACATCCGACTCAGGTCGCGGTGCCCGCTCATCTGGCATATCATATGGGGGCGGTCTTGGAGTGGGAGAACTCGGCACGAAACGAAGGCGGCCAACAGGTCCGGACCAGTCAGACCCTCCGACCGCGTTAGCACTCGGAGTCGCGTGATGGCGCCGGCTCCCGCAGGAGTCAGCGACTTGGCCCGGTACGACCAGTTGGGCAGTCGCCCAGCCGGTGGGCTGGCTTTGAAAGCTGGCAGGTTGACCCAGTCCCCCCTCGCGGAGGCGTTCTTGACGTAGAAGTAGGATCTCTGCCACATCTTCACCGACTTGATCAGTGAGATGGAGGGGAAGGGATTGTCGGCCCCCGACCTTCGCACGACGATGAAAGCGCCGCACTGAGCCGGCACGCCCGCAGCCTGGGTGCCGAGCTTGGAGAAGAAAAACTCTCCCCAGAGCTCGAGGGTGGGGAGGACTCCGAGGAAGCCTTCGCATATTGCCACAAAGGCGGACAACAGCACCAGTGCGTTGGGGGTGAGGTGGTGCGGCTGGAGGCCATAGAACTCCAGGAAGGACCGGAAGAAACTGCTCGCCGGCAGCCCCAACCCGCGCAAGCAGTGCGAGCGGAAGATAACCCGCTCGCCCTCCTGCGGCGCGGGGGAAATCTCCCCCTTCGGCGCAAGACGCACCTGCACGCGATCCTCGCCGGGGAGCCGACGAGTCTGGCGGAGGAACTCGATGTGGTCTTCATGAACTTCGGAGCCATCCCAAGTGCCGGAGCGCACTGGGGGAGGCACGACGGCGGAGGAAGAACTCACCGCGAGCTGTCGCCGCAGTGTTCGCCGGAGCTTGGGCGCGCGGCGGAGCGAAGAAGAGAAGAGGAAGGAGGAGAGCGAGGAGCAGCAAGAAGGAAGAGAACGAGGAGTAGTGGGAAGGAGGGGCGCGCGTGCCCCCCTCTTCCCCCTACTTAGAGCCTCGTGGGCTGCGAAGCCGAGGGGGCGGACGTGGGGATTTACTGCACCCACGACCCCCACGATCCACGATAAAGTTACTAAGCACAGTAACTCCACGGGAATCCCAACCGTCCACCGGGGCCGCAGCGGATCCGCTCGGGCGCCGAGGCGTGGTAGTGGCGGGCCCTGCCTGTGGGCCTGTCCCATCGCGCGCGTAGGCTGGCAGGACGGCCTAGCCACGTGCCGTCGCATGACAGGCCTAGAACGGGCGGTGGCCTGGAGGCTTAGCTAGCACGCCACTTAAATCCCGCCGCGACGTTCGAAATACTGAGCGAGTCGGAATTAAGTGAGTCCGAGTTGAGCAAGTCCAACTCCTTCTAGTCGGCCCAGCAGAAGACAATCAAGGACCATGTGTTGAGCACCCAGAAAGAGAAACTGCTGAGCCTTCTCGGTCGATCATCCATGGCGCCTCACCAGCTTCGGGGACTACTGTTGGAGTAATGGGCCACGGGTAGGCCAACCCGAGTCCCAGAACCTTTCAAGACACCGGGGCAGGCTGTGCCCCTGAAGACCCCAGGACAAAGAGCCGCCTCCTGAGGAGTTGACGGCAGGGCGGCAGACTGCCTGCTCACGGCCGAGTCCCAGGGACGACTTCTAGAGAAGCCGGCTTTGGGGAGTCGGCCTGTGACTCCAACAAACCCCATGACCTCATGAAAGGGGACGAGGCAGGGGCGTGGCTGCAGCGAAGCCCACCCCCGCCCCTCACCACGGGCAGGCATGGCCATAGCACGCCGTACCCCGGAAGATCTCCGTGCGGCGTGGCACTGTTGCCATGCCGGCCCTGACATCAGCGCTATAGGGCCGAATCCTACACCCACGATAGCTTGTCTATACGGCCTGGAGGCGGCAGGCCCCACCAGTCAGTGAGACCTCAGGGGACGGCAGGAGAACCACCAGTTGGACCCGTCGGGAGTCGGCCCGGGAGAGTCGGCCGAGCCCTCCCTCGGGGCCCACGCGCCATTAATCAAGATGTGATGGGGAGTGGCAACAGTGATCACCCGCCAGGCGGCAGGGCTGTTGCCACGACCTCATGATCAAGCCCACGTCATCAGAAGCATGGCTACAGTAATCAGCAGCCGGCAAGACCCGCCCGCGGCGGACGCGGCCTGTCGGCTCCGTACCAGGCCAGTCGGCGGGGCCCGCCAGTCGGCGAGCCCCAGCGGTCGACAGAGAAGACGGAGGCCAGAGGCACTGACGGCTGGGCCCGTGTCCAGCCGGATTACCATTGTACCCCTGGGGGGTAGGCCTATATAAACCCCCCAAGGCAGCCATGCAAAGGGTTGGAACCCATTAGCTCTAGACCAGATCATATAGAAGGGAGAGAGCTAGTCTTGCCCTCTCCTACCACCAGAAGACAGCTCAAGGAGCAACCGTGTAAACACTTTGCCATAGTGATCATGCGGAGACCCCGCAGAGCAGCAGTAGGGGTATTATCTCCCAGAGAGCCCCGAAGCTGGGTAAGATTCGTCGGCGTGCATGTCTTCGCCTCATCCCGTTTCCAGGCAGCGGTGACGTTCTACTCGCCCCCACCATGATAAGCCATCCGTTGGCATATGTCGCACCAAACCCTCGACACTCATTGATGTTGGGAAGTGGGTACTTGTTCTTGATAGTCTTCTTGTTCAATGGACGGTAGTCAACACAAAGTCGGTCCGTTCCATCCTTCTTCTTCACAAAAAGAACTCCACAACCCCACGGAGAAGAACTAGGTCAGATGAGACCCATTCGCTCTTGAATATCGAGCTGCTTCTTCAGCTCCTTCAACTCTTCAGGTCCAAGCTTGTAAGGACGTTTGCAAACAGGTTCCGTGCCAGGCTCAAGATCGATGACGAATTCAACTGGCCAGTGCGGAGGCATTCCTGGAAGCTCTTCTGGAAAGACATCTTGATATTCGCAAACGACTGGAATTTGAGAGATGGCATCCAGTTCACCCTTCTCATTGAGAGAAAATAGACGGATTGTATCATCACGAGCGGCAAAGACAATTACATCCTCAGATGAATGAGTCAATTGAATCTGCCTGGCTGCACAATCAAGTTGAGCCTTGTGCTTAGAAAGCCAATCCATCCCGATAATAAGATCAATATCCGAGTCACCAAGAACCGTAGGAGAAGACAGAAACTTGTAGTCACCCAAAGTGATAGTAACATCCAGAACAATGGAGTTAGCATTCATGCGCCTACCGGGAGAAACAACTGCTATCGGTCTAGGCAAAACTTGCAAAGCCAACTCATGCTTAGATGCAAAAGGTCTTGAGATGAAACAATGTGATGCACTAGTGTCAAAAAGAACTTTAGCTAGAATATCGTTAACAGGAAGGTTACCCATGATGACATCTGACGAGTCCTCTGCCTGAGCTGCATTCATCAAGTTGACCTTGGCGTGCTTGGGGTTATGCTTGACCACAGCTGTACTTGCCGATCTCACAGGAGGAGGAGGAGGGAGATGCCTCTGATTGAAGCATTTGTTGGCATAGTGACCCTTCTATTAGCACTTGTTGCACTTGACCTCCGAGAGCGGACGGTGATACGGAGCACTCGATCTTGGAGCTTGAGACGAAGTCTTGTTCTGAAAGCCAGGGTTGGGTGGGTGGGAAGATCCACTGCCACCTTTGCTCTTCTGCTGATAAGGCTGACGGAACGGAGGAGGAGGAAGCCAATACTTCTACTGCTTAGCCACTTGAGTTGAGGAAGAAGGAGTAGCATCTCTGACTCGCTTCTTGGAAGCATCGCACTTCAGTTGAGCAGTCTCTTGCTTCATTGCCATGTTGTAAAACTCATCGTACCTCTTGGGTTCAAAGAGGACAAGAGCTAGCTGGATTTCTTCTCTAAGACCACCCCTGAACTGATATATCATGCTCTTCTCGTCAGGGACATCCTACTTAGCAAAACGGGCGAGCTTCTGAAACATCTTGTTGTACTCGTAGACAGACATATAGCCTTGCTTCAGGTTGCGGAATTCCTCACACTTGCTTTCAACCATGCTCTGAGGAATATGATGAGCTTTGAAGTCTTGACGGAATTCATCCCAAGTAATCACATGGCCTCCTCTGGAATCTTTGTACTGCTGAAACCATTCTGCAGCTTGGTCTTTGAGTTGGAAGGAAGCGAACTTGACAAAGTCCTCAGGCCTGATGTTACTGCACTCGAAATGCTTGCATATGTCCACGAGCCAATCATCAGCGTCTGTTGGCTCAACACAATTGCTGAAGGTCTTTGGCTGGTTAGCAAGGAACTGGTTGAGTGTAGCAAAGTGATTCTGATTGTTGCCTTGACCCTGGTTCGCTTGGTTGCGCTCTTGAATAAGTTGCATGATCAGCTGTGTGTTTGCATTAGTAGCGGCCATCACAGCTTGCCATGCCTCCGGAGGTGGAGGTGGTGGTGGCGGATCAGGATTCGGAGTCGTGCGCGTTGGAGGAGCCATCCTAAAGAGGTTGACATCCATTAGCACATTGACAGACAAATATCGAAGCTGAATCAAACGGGTTGAAATTGCAACATATAGTCTTCACATCCAAACAAAATGAACGAATGCATTCCAATCAAAATGGTCACATATCCATAAATTGAGAAGCCACTTAGAATGGAGGTAGAAGAATAAAACCAACAAGGTACGGAACAAGAAAAAATACTCGGTAAGGATCACCCAATCTCAAACCAAATATCCGTGAAAGAAGAACTAGAGCTACAAGAATTCCCACCTATGAAACTCCCGAACCTTTCCGGTTATGCAATCAGGTGTTGGGGATACAGGGGAAGCATAATATCTCACCCAAATCTAGCAAGTCCTACATCCAGCTGTATCCATCCTTCAACACATAACCGAGAAAAACTTTAGAAATCGTCTACCTCAACCTTCGAAAAGCATCCGTTATACAAGTTATGGCAATACTCCCGAACTCCCGCCCCAGTACTGGGTGGCATCGAGGTTATCTCACCAACAACTCCATAAAAGAGATTTTCAATGTCGGTGAACCTAAACTCAGGTATTCCATAATTGCAACGATAAAATTGTGACGACAACACATCGGAGCTCAACTCCCCGGGACACTGCCACAACCCCTAAATGACAGGAGGCACCAAGAACAATGTTCTCGTCACAAATTGATCGGAACGATTCCAAGATACCCGTGTGATCCTAAATTTTTTTAGTGAAATTTGAGAAGAGAAGAGTCAAAACTCTACGTCAGGATGCCTTACTAGAGCGATGAAGGGACTGGGGAGTAAAAAGAATTCCTAAACTCTCCGATATATATAATCCTAAATGACTCAAAACAATTTCCTAGACTCAACAACGCCAGCTATTCGATCAAGAAGGGGGGCTCCTAAGGTCGGGGGAGGCTCTGATTACCAACTTGTAATGCCCTCGATGCGGCTATATCTCCTACGTGTCGAAGCACGACTTAGAGGCATAACCGCATTGAAAGCAATGTCGCAAGTAAGGTAATCTTCACAACAACCCATGTAAATAGATAATAGGGAAAAAGGTACATAGTTGGCTTACACTCGCCACATCACACAAATACATGAATAACATTACAATCATCCAATACACTCATGGTCCGACTACGGTACCAAAATAAAAGATCAACCCCAACTTGCGACACGGTCCGGATCGCCCCAACTGGGCACCACTACTGATCATCTGGGAAAGACACGTAGTAACGGCGAGAGTCTTCGTCGAACTCCCACTTGAGCTCAAGCGCATCATCTAGAATGGTATCGTCGGTCCCTGCATCTGGTTTGGAAGGAATCTGTGAGTCACGGGGACTCAGCAATCTCGCACCCTCGCGATCAAGACTATTTAAGCTTATAGGTGAGGCAAGGTAATATGTGAAGCTGCAGCAAGCGACTAGCATATATGGTGGCTAACCTGTTCGCAAAAGAGAGCGAGAAGAGAGGGCAAAGCACGAATGAAGAACTATGATCAAGAAGTGATCCTATAACAACCTACGTCAAACATTACTCCAACACCGTGTTCACTTCCCGCACTCCGCCGAGAAGAGACCATCACGGTTACACACGCGGTTGATTCATTTTAATTAAGTTAATTTTCATGTTATCTACAACCGGACATTAACAAATTCCCATCTGCCCATAACCGCGGGCACGGCTTTTGAAAGTTCAAATCCCTGCAGGGAGTCCCAACTTAGCCCGTCACAAGCTCTCACGGTCAACGAAGGATATTCCTTCTCCCGAGACATTCCGATTAGACTCGGTATCCCGGTTTTATAAGACATCCTCGACAATGGTAAAACTAAACCAGCAACACTGCCCGAATGTGCCGACAAATCCCCATAGGAGCTGCACATATCTTGTTCTCAGGGCACACCGGATTGTCCAAGGTTCTGGTATGCCAACCTAGAGTTGCCCTTGGTGGCCACCGGCAGCTGACAGGTTGGACCAACACTCAGAGGAGCACTGGCCTGGGGGTTTAAATAAAGATGACCCTTGAGTCCGCGGAACCCAAGGGAAAAAGAGGCTAGGTGGAGAATGGTAAAACCAAAGTTGGGCATTGCTGGAAGAGTTTTATTCAAGGCGAACTGTCAAGGGGTTCCCATTATCACCCAACCGCGTAAGGAACGCAAAATCCGGGAACATAACACTGACATGACGGAAACTAGGGTGGCAAGAGTGGAACAAAACACTTGGCAAAAGGCCGAGCCTTCCACCCTTTACCAAGTATATAGGTGCATTAAGATAAACAAGATAATATAGTGATATCCCAAAAATAAACAATGTTCCAAAAAGGAACGATCTCCAATCTTCACCTGCAACTAGCAATGCTATAAGAGGGGCTGAGCAAAGCGGTAACATAGCCAATCAACGGTTTGCTAGGACATAGTGGGTTAGAGGTTTGACATGGCAATTTGGGAGGCATGAAAGCAAGTGGTAGGTATCATAGCATAGGCATAGCAAAAGAGCGAGCATCTAGCAAGCAAAGATAGAAGTGATTTCGAGGGTATTATCATCTTGCTTGCAAAGTTGTCAGAGTTGACTTGATCCTCGTAAGCAAACTCAACGGGCTCCTCGTTAGAGAACTCTTCTCCCGGCTCTACCCAAACAAGACAAACAAGCAAAAGGAACACAATCAACCACGTGCAATGCTCGAACAACATGATGCAAACATGGTATGCTATGCGGGATGCGATATGTGATGCATATGCAAGATTTGACAAGGAATGATTGAACCTGGCCTCAACTTGGAAATCCAAGAGTGCCACTGGAAAGGTGAGGTGATTTCGGTTGAAATCGATATAAAGATCACTGGAATCGGATGCACGGTTTGGAAATGGCAAGCAAAACAAATATGGCACCGGTCTGCGATAATCAGCAAGTAGCCATCTAGATGCATCAAGATAATTATGCTTTGGCACTCAAACATGACAAAAAAATACATGGCAGGGATCCACTAATGATGCTTGACAAAAGATGAACACTGAGCTACGGCCAATTCATCCATTAACAGGTACAAACAAGCATGGCAAAAGTGCAAATGATAACAGGTTTCAGACTTTGTGAAATTAACACAAGTCTGGAATTTAACATCAGGAAGCACACTTTGGAGCATGAAAACTATATGCTACGGGAACTTAACATGGCAAAGCAAGGCATGGCATGAGGCTACTCAAAGCACTTAACAAAAGTCCCTTAGTGACCTTGAGCCAAAAGGGATCAGAAAATACAATTGCAAGCATGTGAACATGGCAAAAACATAATCAGATCTCAGACTTGGTGAAAAACTGGAGTATGCAAATCTGTTAACGAGTAGGCATGTTCACGAGCTCGATGCACTCACTACAGAGAATGGCATGACAAACTAAGCATACACCCATCAAGAATACATGGCATAGAAGCTAGACATGGCAAGAACAACAACATAGCATGCACGGATCAATAACAACATCCTCGGCAAAATCGCTAACAAGTCAACAATCTGCCAGGATTCACAAAATAGCAAAAGTAGAGCTCAATTGACTCAAGCTAGGGTGCTCCATAAATGCAAACAAAGACAAGGATGGATAGAGCATCACAATGGTAACAAATCATCCTTACTGATCATCCTCAAAAGAGGCACGTATCACTAGGAAACAACATGAACATATGGCATAATGACAAAATTCAGGACAAGGACTTAGAGAAATTCTAAGTCCTTGAAATCAGCATTAACGAATGCACTACTTTGCAAGCTTGTGCTAGTCACCACACATATCACAAAAATACATGGTAAGCACCTATGTAAAGATGGCATGGCATATAACAAAACTCATGTAGAGATCAGGAGCATATCATGCACACATTAATCGTGGCAAAAATGACAAATAGCTATTTGATGAAATAGATCGGACAATCATATCATATAGCCCTCTTCCAACAACATTTCGGGCATCAAGATGAGCTCACATGAAAATGATGCAATGAGATGAAATGATGTACTCTCTGAAGCGAACATTTTGATATGCTACACACTCAAAACGGAGCCACAGACGCAAAGTGACGACATGATGAAGTTGCCTAAAAATACTGAAAAACTACGGACTTAGAGAAACGAAAGTCAACCTAGGGTTTCCTCTCAGATCTGGATCGGGGTGGCACGTTATCCGAGGATCGCCACAGGAAGCACTATTCATCGGAGGGGCTCAGGTCGCCGGACTTGGAGGTTTCCGAGGGGAGGAGAGGCCGGGGCGGCGCCGGCGTTGAGCGGGAGCTCCGGGCGGCGAGGTCTGCGCGGCGGGGCGGCGACCGAGGCGGAGGAGCGGGGCGGTGCGGCGGAGTCCGGCGATGGCCGGAGTGCAGGGTCGCGGCGGAGCGCGGAGCCAGCGCGGATGAGGAAGAGCGGCATGGGCGGCGTGACAGAACGGGCCGCGGGGGGCTTCCTGCGGGCCTTGGCGGGCCTCGGGCGGCGCCGCGAACTGGGGACCCGCCCGGGACGCGTGGCGCGCCCTGGTTCGTCGCGGGCGGCGGCGACTTGTCCGGCCGGCACGGACGTGTCCGGCGTGGCGCGGTGGAAGAGGAGCTAGGTTAGGGTTGTTTTGGATCCGGAATTTTTGAGGGAGATGCTATTTTATAGGTAGAGGGAGCTAGGAAGCTCCAAATGAGGTGCGGTTTGCGGCCACGCGATCATGATCGAACGCTCTAGATGATAGAAGGGGGTTAGGTGGGTTTTGGCACAAATTGGAAGGGTGTTGGGATGCAACACAAACGAGGCCTTTTCGGTCCCTCGGTTAACCGTTGGAGTATCAAACGGAGTCCAAATGGTACGAAACTTGACAGGCGGTCTACCGGTAGTAAACCAAGGCCGCATGACAAGTCTCGGTCCAATCCGGAAATGTTTAACCCCCACACGTGAAAATAGGTAGAAAGGGGCACCAGAGGATATAGAAGCGCCGGAATGCAAAACGGACAACGGGGAAAATGCTCGGATGCATGAGACGAACACGTATGCAAATGCAATGCACATGATGACATGATATGAGATGCATGACAAAGGCAACAACACAAGGAGACAAAAACCCGAACCCGAGGAAATAAAATAACTTAGTGCCGGAAACGGCAAGAGTTGGGATACATATAAGGTAAATTACATCCGGGGTGTTACATTACGGGAAGGAACAACCAAGGCGGCAATAAGCTAAGATGTACACGGGAACCCCCAGGTGGTCTCTAAGCATAATACCCACTTTCTACTATCCATACATAGCTTGCCCTTGGATAGGACATTTTGAATGGTCCTACTTTCTTCTTATTGCACTACCTGTACCAGTACGTTTCGATGTATTATTTAAATAACAATGCATAGCATTAGTCTATTATTGCATTTTTATCTTTTTTCTCTCTTATATGTCCATTTACGACAATCCGCAGCCGCACGTTCGGGTACGGTCAGTACGCCAGGGGCTTTCGTTTACCCCATAATACGACGCAAGAAGTCCGAACACTTTCGATAGTGCGGCACCCCGAACTTATAGCATTATATGCATCAGCTCCGAATCATGTCTTTGGTCAAATGTTGGGTTTGCCCGGCTCCCATGCTTTGGTACCATACGTTCCGCTATATCGGCTAAGGTAGTGGTGGGAGAACTACTGCGATTGTGTCCCGGTTCTTCCGGACGAGCACCTCAGTAGAGAAAGCCGAAAATTGACTGTCATGATAAGGCGGGAGACTGGTCGCTATTCGAGAGGTCTCAAGTCCTTAAAGACTTTTTCCGCTTCGGGCGAGGAGTCGGCCTTGTCCGGCTTAGGCGTGTATAGCACCCCAGATTCGGCCTTCCGAATACCAAGGGCTTCGCCAAAATTTAAAATTGTAGACTTCTATGGCTAAGTGAGAGTGATAAAGCATTATAGTCCGATTGCCTGGTTCGTTGTGCTGACCACCTCCCTTGAAGTACCCAAAATTGGGGCAAAGAGTGCTCAGGTTTATCCCGAACACCCCAGTACTAGTTACATGGGGGCAGAAGCCGACGAATGGCCAACTCTCAGATTTTGTAAACGGCCGCACAAAAGGCAATGTTTTAAATTAAAAAAGCATTGCATAGCGCAGATGAACTTGTTTCATATTACAGGATCACACAAGCAGGTTCATTCAAAAATTACATCCTTGGCACATTCATCTGCCACTAGGCGGGAACCCTTCAGGACACTCTCATAATAATTTTCAGGGCAGCGATGCTCCTTGCCCTCCGGCGGCCCCTCCTTCACAAGCTTCATGGCGTCTAGCTTCGCCCAGTTCACCTTCGCCCTGGTAAAAGCCCTACGCGCACCCTCGATGCAGACGGACCGCTTTATGACTTCAAGCTGTGGGCAGGCATCCACAAGCTGCCTCACCAGACCAAAGTAGCTGCCGGGAAGGGGCTCGCCGGGCCACATCCGGACTATAAGGCCTTTCATGGCCTGTTCGGACGCCTTGTGAAGCTCGACCAATTGCTTCAGCTGGTTGCTCAAAGGCACTGGGTGTTCGGTCCCAGTATACTGAGACCAGAACAACTTCTCTGTCGAGCTTCCCTCCTCAGCTCGGTAAAACTCTGCGGCATCCAGTACACTGCGGGGAAGATCTGCAAACGCTCCTGGAGAGCTCCGAACTCGGGTAAGAAAAAGGAAAGTCTGCTTCACGTGCTTGCTTTGCATAATGAATGCCTTACCCGCTGCTATCTTCTTCACCGTGTCAATCTCCTGGAGGGCCTTGTGGGCTTCGGCCTTGGCGCTCCGGACGCTTTCAAGCGCCTGCGCGAGCTCGGACTCTCGAGTCTTAGAGTCAAGCTCCAAGGACTCGTGCTTTTTGGCGAGAGCCTCAAGCTCTTGCCGCACCTCACCCACTCGGGCTTCTTGTTTCTCCCGCTCAATGTGCTCCTCGGCCGCTTTGTTCTCGGCCTCGGACATCGCCTTCTTCAGGGTCGCAACTTCGGTCGTGGCCCCTGGGAAATTCATGATGATCCTATTACTTTACACCCGAACTTCTTTTATTTTCATATAGACAAGGTATTTCTTACCTTTGCTCTCCTCGAGCTGCCTCTTGGTAAGGCCAAGCTCGTTCTCGGACCGCTCCAGGTCCTGCTTCAGCGCAGAGACCTCCGCAGTATGTGCGGCAGCGGCCAGCAGCGAAGCCTGCACGTACACATAGATATATACTGATTAGACTGCTGAGTTATCATTTGATCCTCTATTCGGCCTTTCTTCTCGAACACTGAACAGAGCATCAGGGGCTACTATCTATGCGGTAATATTTTCTTATATATATTTTGATTGCTTACCTCAAAGCCTATTAGGAGGCTGGAGCAAGCTTCGGTCAGCCCATTTTTGGTGGACTAAACCTTCTCGATCACCGCACTCATGATAGTGCGGTGCTCTTCGTTGATGGAAGCGCTGCGAAGCGCTTCCAGCAAGTTGTTCAGTGCCTCTGGATGGACAGAGGACACCGGCACGGGTGGTTGGCCCCCCCTTAACGGGGGACCGCCTGCCGGAGTCCGGAACCATCGAAGATTCCGGTGTAGTGTTTGGCTGGGGGCCGAACCTGGAGCCCACGGGAGTCTAGCTCCCTTTGCGCCCAGGGTCCGGAAGGTCGCCTCGAGGCGCCCCCAGGACTGCCTCCGCTTGGCCCGGTGCCTGTTGAGATAACACCTCGACGTTTTCCGCAGGGCAAGGGGTGGAGGCGGTCGGAAGAGAATCGTTGTTCATATCCAACGAGTCCAACAAACCGCTCGACGAAGATACGTCGAGCTGAGCTCGGGACGGACTGCATAATCATGTTCGGCATGAGGAGAAGCAGTGCAGTAAAACATACCATGAATTACTATGGTGTCTGGATACGTACGACTTCGCCAGGGGCTTGACCCTGGGTAGGCACTCGTTGCCGCTGTAGGCGGCCGTCGTGGAGCAGTCCAGAGGGAGGGTCCTGCCCTTCTTTGACCCTTCGGCCTCCCCGATTGGGTCGGCCTTCCTTTTCTTGTCTCCCCCGGCTGGGGGGGGAGAACTTTCCTCTTCCTCCTCCTCGTTTTCGTGGGAGGAGAGCGCGTCAGAGTTATCAGACGATGAGTCCGATACAACCTTGCGTCGGAGACCCTTTCGGGTCCCCGCGGCCTTCTTCTTGGCCTTCTTCATCGGCACCTCGTAAGGTGCCGGAACCAGCATCTCCGTCAGGAGAGCAGCTGCAGGATCCTCTGGCAGGGGGCGGGGCAATCGATCTGCTCCGCTGTCTTCACTTAGTCCTATTAAAGGCATGGAAGGCATAGATCCCGCACATGATTAAACTGGGGCAAATGGATACCCTGTGAAATATAAAAACTCACCGGATTGGCGTGATGCTATGTGCTGAGTCCGCGGTCCTCGGTGAGGGAAGGAGGTAGCTCGGCGCCCTTGAATAGCACCCTCCAGACGTCCTCGTGTGTCGTGTCATAGAGCTCTCATAGTGTCTGGTGCTTGGCCAGGTCGAACTCCCACAAGTTGAATACCCGTTGTTGACACGGGAGAATCCGGCGGAAGAGCATGACCTGGACCACATTGACGAGCTTGATTTTCTTGCTCATCATGTTCCTGATGCAGGTCTGGAGTCCGGTCAGATCTACCAAAGAACCCCAGGACAGACCCTTCTCTTTCCAGGAGGTGAGCCGTGTGGGGATTCTGGATCGAAATTCTGGGGCCGCCGCCCAGTTGGTGTCGCGCGGCTCGGTGATGTAGAACCACCCCGATTGCCACCCCTTTATGGTCTCCACATAGGAGCCTTCGAGCAGGTGACATTAGGCATCTTGCCTACCATGGCGCCTCCGCACTCCGCTTGCTGGCCGACCACCACCTTCGGTTTGACGTTGAAGGTCTTCGGCCACAGGCCGAAATGAGGCTTGATGCGGAGGAATGCCTCACACACGACGATAAACGCCGAGATGTTGAGGATGAAATTGGGGGCCGGATCATGAAAATCCAGCCCGTAGTAGAACATGAGCCCACAGACAAACGAGTGGAGGGGAATCCCAGTCCGCGGACAAAATGGGTAAGAAAAACTACCCTCTCATGGTGTTCGAGCTATAGGATGATCTGCCCCGCATCTGGCAGCCGGTGCACGATATCCGCGGCCAGATATCCGACTTCCCGTAACTATTTGATGTTCTCCTCCGTGACGGAGGATACCATCCACTTGCCTCCTGCTCCGGACATGCTTGGAGTGGTTTGAGAAGAAGAACACGAGCTTGGGTGCTAGATCTCGAGTGTGCGGGAATGGGTAAGCAAGGAGGAAGAAGGCGTGGGTGAAAAGAGTGAATCTTTGTCCCTTTATAAGGGCGGAGGAGGCGATGTGCCTCCCCACTTTCCTGGTAAAATCGCTTATTCCCCAAGCGCCGTAATTGATGGCGTGGTTGGGTTACCCACGTCCGTATTGATGAGAATCCCATAATGAGGGGAACATGATCTTTGCTTTGACAAGACATGTCAAGAAAACCGCCTCGCGATATGTGCGGTGCTGGTTGAGAAAAACGGTTCGAATGATGAACGGGCAATGGCGTGATGTCATGTTGGCAAAACATGCCAGCAGATTAGATTTGTGGAAATATTATTCTCTCTACGGTGGTATGTGGAACTTGTTTTGCAGAACCGAACACTATCCTTGTGTTCAAAATCTTCCATGGAGTATTCAGAGGAGGAACCCACCTTGCAATGCCGAAGACAATACTGCGCGCCGGACTCGTCGTCATTGAAGCATGGTTCAGGGGCTACTGAGGGAGTCCTGGATTAGGGGGTCTCCGGACAGCCGGACTATATCCTTTGGCCAGAATGTTGGACTATGAAGATACAAGATTGAAGACTTCGTCCTGTGTCCGGATGGGACTCTACTTGGCATGGAAGGCAAGCTAGGCAATACGGATATGTATATCTCCTCCCTTGTAACCGAGCTTGTGTAACCCTAGCCCCCTTCGGTGTCTATATAAACCGGAGGGTTTAGTCCACAGGACAACATACAATCATACCATAGGCTAGCTTCTAGGGTTTAGCCTCTATGATATCGTGGTAGATCAACTCTTGTAATACTCATATCACCAAGAACAATCAAGCAGGACATAGGGTATTACCTCCATCAAGAGGGCCCGAACCTGGGTAAACATCGTGTCCCCTACCTCCTATTACCATCCGCCTTAGACGCACAGTTCGGGACCCCCTACCCGATATCCGCCGGTTTTGACACCGACAATGATAGATGTAAATCTTACCAAATTGTCTGTACGTGGTTACACATGAGTCATCATAAAATCATTTGCGATGAAGGGATGTACAAATTCTGCGCGTCAGATTTTCTCTTGGCTTAGTGGCAAAGGAACCATAGCTCTCGCTTTGCATATGGTGTTCAATCTGAACTGTTTGTGATGAAGAGATGCAGAAATCATGCGCGGCAAAATTTCCCTTCGCTTACTTGGGAAGGACCATAGCTCTCTCTTTGCATACGAGTGTTCTATCTAAAATGTTTGCGATGAAGAGATGCACAAATCCCGTGCGACAAATTTTCCCTTGGCTTGCTGGGGAAGGACCATAGCTCTCGCTTTGCATACGGGTGTTCTATCTAAAAAGTGTGCGATGAGTGTTTTAAATTTAAAAACAATGATGTTTTTTATTTTTTTTCCTTTGATAAGTATGTACATACAGAGAGAAAAATGCAAGTTTGTTCAAACCATAGGTTTCATTCAGTCACACTGTGACTTTGCATTCATATGATCGAGATACAATATTAAACCTGAAAAAACTAATTGCGGCGGCAGCGGAGGCGGCGTGCTGCGTCGTCATTGTCATTGTTGTCCTCCGGGACAGCGTTGTTCAAGTCTTCAAGCCAACCCAGAATGTTCTTGACTTGGAAATTAAAGACCCTATCGTCGTGTGATCGACTGGTGGGCCGCGGGAGGACGGCGACCCGCGGCGCTGCGAGGTAGCGGTCGACGGTGGTGTCCCATGACGCTGAGGGGGGCGTGCATGGGGACTGACATCATGGTGGGTGCAGGGGTGCGCACGGGCACATGCGGCGGCGTTGGTGCTGGCTTGTACACGAGCTCGCGCGGGTCTGCGGGGATCTCGCTGACGCCCGTGGCTTCCACCGTTGCGATGATGCTCGGTAACCAGCTCGTCAATGCCACAGGGATGGTCGCTGGCGTGGGCGCGGGAGCAGCATCCGCCGTGGCCAGCTCATTCAGGGTCATGTCCATGAGGCTCGATTCCTCCCTATTTTGTATCTCCTCCTACTCGGAGTCGACTTCACCAAACTGGAAGACTAGTGGCAGATGATCCTTCTGCACCATGGCGTTGGTGGAGGTGTGCGAGAAGGGAATGGGAGGCGAAGAGTAAGGCCACTTGTATTTAACAGCAGCTTGGGCGCCATTAATGGAGAGGTTGGGAGCGAGGCAGGCGGCGATGGAAGTCAAAAGGCTTGCTTCCCAGTGAGCCTACGCAACGTACAACTCACAAGCTCTCCGGTGAGCCTGCGCAGTGAAGGACTACATGCATGCCTCTTGGTCAGCCTGCGCAGTGGACTGCGCTCGCACGCCTCCCGTCTACTCAAGCAGTTGCCCGCACGACACCTCCTAGCCAGTAAAAGTGTGAAGCGTGGCGTCATGTGAATGGTTAGTAGAACACCCACGATTTAAATTATACAAACATTTGAGATGATAACGTGGCAGCTTTTTGTTTCAAAATGCCTTTGTTGGTTGTTAATTCATGTGCCTCATCTTAAATTGGACACAAAAGATACCACAACATGTTGGTACCATTTCATGATAGCATGACAAGTTTCATGAATTTTAGCGAATTTTGGATTTACTAAAATTTAAAAACCATGTATCGCAATGTTTGCGTCCGAGCCACGATGCCGAGGTGTTTCAAATTCATTATCATTTCTTGCATGGGACATAAGCATGCACCCAAGGACACAAATATCATTTTCAACCCATTTTGGTGCACTGGAGCATGTGCCTATAGTTAAAATTTGAATTATGCACATAAAATGCCTAGAAAACTCAGTTAATGTACAAAAATGTCCAAACGAACCCTGAAGAATTCCGAAATTTAACACGACACTCCTGTTGGTCTATGTTGGCTCTAGGAAATATTCCAGGCAAGAAGAGATAACGAATGTCCTTCCGTCCACAAAAGTGTCACGTTCTCTACCGAAACCACGGGGTTTCTTGTGAGAAACTTTGGTTTGTGAGGAGCGTATACCAAAACCTTCCTCAGATAGGACAAAAAATTTACCACGGCATGTTGGTGTTATTCCATGATAGCATGCCAAGTTTCATTAATTTGAAATGAGTTTTGGATTTACTAGAATTTTAAAAATCAAGTATCTCAATGTTTGCAGTCGAGCCACGATGACGAGGTGTTTGAAACTCATTTCCATTTCTTGCATGGGACCTAAGTATGTACCCAAGGACACATATAGGATTTTTCAACCCATTTTGTTGCACCAGAGCATGTGCATGCAGTTCAAATTTGAATTATGCACATAAAATGCCTAGAAAACTTAGTTAATGTATAAAAATATTCAAACGAACCCCGAATAATTCCAAATTTTAACACCACCCTCCTGTTGGTCTATGTTGCCTCTACAAAAAAATTGGAAGTAAGAAGAGGCAATGAATATCGTTTAGTCCACAAAGGTGACACAATCCCTACTAGAGTCATGAGGTGGTTCTGGTTTGTGAGAAGCTTGTACCAAAACCTGCCCCAAATGGAACAATTTTTTTATCACAACATGTTGGTGCCATTCCATCATAACGTGCCAAGTTTCATGTATTTCAGACGAGTTTTGGATTTATTAGAATTTCAAAACCAAGTATTCTCAATGTTTGCGAGCGAGCCACGATGCCGAGGTGTTTGAAATTCATTCTCATTTCTTGCATGGGACCTAAGCATCCACCCATGGACACATATATGATTTTACAACCCTTTTTGGTGCACCAGAGCATGTGCATGTAGTTTAATTTTTGAATTATGCACCTTAAATGACTAGAAAACTTAATTAATGTATAAATGTGTCCAAACAAACTCCGAATAATTCCAATTTTTTTGACGACACTCCTATAGTTGCATGTTCACTACACACAAAAGTCTACAATTAAACACCGTCCTTTGTCGCTGTGACCCCATTTTTTATTTCAAATCAAGACGAAAAATCAAGTACATCACACAAAGTTTATTATCACCAACCATGTGAGATGCAGTACAAAATATCTTGGAGCACCGTCATAGTATATGGCTTACGCGAGAAGGTTTGTCGGCTATAGTCCACAGCCGGTGCGTCAAGCACACTAGCTCCCCAAATATCATTTCACTATTCAATCATCGCCGGTCAAAGATGGGGACATGGATCTAGTCAGGTAATCCACACCCGACCCCCGCCCTCTTCATCCTTCTACATCCCACATGCCCCGACTGCCGATGCGACACATTCCACCCAAATCACTGACCCATCCTCTAGATAAGCGCCATTGTAAGCCATGGTGCATGCAGTATAGTCAGGAGCTCAAGAAGCATTTGCCAGCGGAGAAGCAAATCGCGGCCGCATGCATGGATGACGTCGTGATGGATGTCATGCGTGTCGACCCCTAGATCTTGGCGGAGCACCTCATCGTCAAGCCCACCGTTGACGCCTCGCGCACGGATGCTGCCACGCGGTTGGCTGCTTTAAAAGACAGTTCATGGTGTTTTCTTGAGGCCACCATCGGTTCCTTTGACGAAGACTACGAGGTGTTTCTCAGCGTGTCCGTGCTTACCTAAACTCCAAGCCAATAGGTTGGTGCCCGGAGCTGGTTATGCGACTGACCACTACGAGGAGGGCACCCACGATGTGGAGGCCTCGCCCTCTGCCAAGTCTAAGGAGCCCATCGACATCGATATCTTTGAGATGAGGAGTAGCTTGTCTTTTTAGCTCACTATAAGGACCTATGTTTAGCTAGCTAGCTATGTCGGTTAAGCATGTCGGTTAAGCAACGTTCAATTGTTGTGGGTACAATTTTGCATTGTTATGCATGTGAGAAATAAATCAAATTTGGTTGTACTAAATACATGAGAAACATACACAATTGCTATATTTCCTAATTCTTAAGCATGCTTTGTTTGGATAGATGGCTTTTCCATGTAGCTCAAATTAATCTTCTGAATCTGCAATGTGGTTACTTTTCAACAACATATTTTACAGATAGTATGCCGACCCTCACTTAACCTGATCAATAACTACCTTATGTGTGTAGGGAAACAATGGGAGGCACCGAGGTTTACTATCAAGGTATGTACGTGCATTGTCCTTTGTCTAATAGCACATTATTGTGCAATTGTGGGAACCATTCTAATATTTAGGTTTTTAACAATTTGGTCTAGCACATGTAGGTCCTGCTGTCAGAGGTTTTGACCCACTGTTTGACCCATTTTGCATATGGCGATATGAGATGGCCATGAATATCACTCAAGTCGAGAAACTTAGAAAGATTGTTAGGATAAAGAAACTAGCGATGAAAAACAACAAGATCTTTTTCTGCGCAATGAAGAAGACATCAGTGAACTACAGGATGGTACTAAGTCTTGTACCTTGTTTTTCTAATTCCTTTGCACCATTTCAAAATTTAGAGAAGATATTTATGCATATTTTATTTTTAGGCCTTTCCAAAGTAGTTCGCTAATGATTACCTCTCAAACCACCTGTATGGTCAAGAGGCGAGGAAGGTGTTCATACAACACCCACGGTACAATATCGAAGTCTTCCTCAAGAGGACAAAGGATGGGCGGTCAATCATCCATAGACACTGGTTAAAGTTACAAGGACCTTCAACATCATTGAAGGCTCAATATTCGCTTTTCATTTCAGCAGTTTTCCAAATGAGATTCATCTGTCTATCTACCATCTATGAGGCTAATTTCCAAATGTTTCAGATGTTGCATGTGAAACTTGGTGCTATTGTGTAATGGAGTAGCTAGCTATATGCCTATATGGTGTAACTGAGTGTTGAAGCTATATGATGGTGTACTATGATGTATGTTTTCAATTCTGAAATTCTGGTTCCATAATACGAAAATGAAATATATTGTGTGTTTAATATGAAATGTCAATTTGATTACTAAATGTATTAAAAATAATAGGACAATTAGCCTTCTTATTGGGATTTTCTTTGTAAACAGTTATTGAAACAACACCGTGGGCGATGACCTTAGACAACCCACATAGTTTCCGGGAAGTAAATGTGTTGGATCATTGAAAAATCATACACGACTTCCTATGGACAACTATTTGCGTTAGGCCACCTTGCACAAATGTTTTCCACATAAAAAGTGTGTGTGATGGACAGCCTACGCCATACAGTTTATTCTAAGCATCATGCGTGATGCATTAAATGATGCAAACGATAAAATTATCAATGTGAGGAAATCGTTAACTGGTACATGTTCGCTCGGCTTGGGAGTAACGATTAATCGATGAATCGTCCTATTAACTCGATTAATCGATCATCCATTAATCGGTGGAATTTTGAACTCAATAGGTGTCCAAAGGAGATCGTGGTAGTCCGTCTAGGGAAAGAAGCTAGGGGCCAGGCTGGTCCAAGGGCCTGGTAGTGTCCATCAGGAGACCGCGGTGGGCGGTGGCGTTGGCACTCATGGTATACACAGGCGACGACACTGGGTTGGTTCTGGTCCACCTAGGGGAAGAAGCTTCAAGGAGGTCCGCCTAGGGAAGTAGTGGGAGAGAGGAGGTTGTGGCAGCCGCATGATGGAGACACATAGAGGGGAGGTGGTGGCAGCCACACGAGCATATGAAAGGCGACGATTGTGGGAGGTGGTAGGTCGTAGGGGAGGAGGGGAAGTAGTAGCGTAGAGGAAGGAGAAGAAGTGGCTATAGGCAGGGGAGGAGGGGAAGCAGTGGCTCACCAATGAGGACCTGGCGAACTACCATCTAGGTCGGGTGGGGGGTGAGAGGATCGGGTGGGGGAGAGAGAAGGGCCAAACTTGTTATTTAGGAGTGGGAGGTGGCTAGGAAGGGTTATAGGTCAAATAATTGAGCTTTCTTTGCCCACTAGTTGATGGGCTAGCAGCGATTAATAGGTCTGACAGGCCAATTAATCGACCTGGCATGTGGATGCAACAAATAGGTGTTATTTGAGTCGGCCACCTACGAGTAGCAATTAACTGACCTGTTAACAGATTAATCGGACGAATTCTTGAACACGGAAAATTATTAATATCATCTGTAATGGAAACAATATTAGAGACGATATGATGGGGAAAATTGTGTGTGATGTACGTACGAACAAAAACGGTTGGGATTCACTATGTGTGGTGTACATACGAATGAAAATGTTTGTCTGGGATTCACTTTGCGGGATGTACATACGGACGGAAACGATTAGACCTGTATAATTGTATGCGATGGCTCGCCGATCGCACACGAGCTCTTTTTACCCCGCATGTGTGACCGGAGGACCTATCACCGACGGTTTCTAGGTCGCGTGGGAAAGACCCCCATATCACACACACATGCAAGGCGACTATTTAAAATTCCTCGCGGAAAGGGGTTAAAACCTTTTGTATAGTAGGTCGATGCACTAGTGTCATTGAAATATTCTTGTAGTGGGGGTTCTTGGGGCGCTTCGCTGAAATCATTAGTCTCAAAGAAGTGCCTTCATATGAAAAATTAGAAGATGAATTTGTTGACCCATGAAAAATTTGTGCAAATCAGAAAGAAACACTATCAAAAAGAATTCAACATTGTGGTGTTAATCTTCACCAATGAATTTCCCTACAAATGTGTATATATCACAGTCAAATGGTGAATCTGGTCTATCCAATATGAAGACATTGTGTTTGTGTTTATTTCTGTTGAAACTTCCAATATGAAGGAAGCTGGTTAAGATAATTTGGAAGCCATACACTTGGGAGGTCCAATGGTGTAGTATTTCCCGAGGTTTAACTTGCACTCCTTTAAGGTTCTTTTTGGTGAGCTATTATAGAAGGTGGTGATATTTGTAGATCCAAACATTGAATCCAAAGAATTAAAACGCATGCATGAAAGGAAGGACACTGAGAGCCTCATTTCATCAGAAGAATTTAACTTTGATATGCTAATTGCTGACAAATTGACTTGGCCTGAGTTGGCTAAAAGGTATATGTTAGCTATTTCTTTTAAATGGGCGGACACCTAATTAAATTGATAGATGGACATGAGTTTCCTTGCGGATCAAAATTGTCTCATTGATTCCCACATGACCTATACAAAATATTCCAATGTAAGTAAAGCGTCGACAATTTGGGTAAACATTGACCAAGCAGTTTGGGAATATTTACAGCGGAACATTTGTACACTAAAAAAATGGCAGAGTGCATAGGGTGAGCCAAGGACATCCCTGACACAATAGCAGATAAAATTTTACAAAGGACATCTAAAAAGCAAGTGATCAACAACATGCTCTCAAAGATCAAAAAGCTTACACATAGGCTTGCCTAGACAGCCTTTTTTACAAGCCCTTTAGTAACTTGGAGTCTACCTCTAGTAGAGCCAAAAGCAAGGGAATGTGTGACATCCACAAAGTCCAGCACGCCCACGTGCCTAGTACCATCATCCAAGAAACAAGATGGGGGTGGAAAAAAATTGATTCCTTGGTTACATTGACTGAAAGAATATCATCACTCATTTATAAACCCTATACTCATTTCTAGAAAAATCACACGTTTATAAAACTGAAGTACAAAAAAGTTGTCCTCTAACTTGTAAGCTTCCTTATCATTCTAAATCCTTTCTGTATGAGATATTAACACCTTGATATGTTTTTAACAATTAGTACTCTGTGATGTAATTATATTTCTAGAAGTTGTGATGTTATGATCAACTTTATACTCTATATTCAATATACTGATTAATTAGTAATCTACATTTTGTTATCATATCTATAAGCTATGTGTCAAAAACAATGCATCATGTTGCTACAAAGTTTTTTATTTGAAATTGGAATACCCAATATGGAAATCCAGGGCACGCCCCAAAAGAGCTCTCTCGTTCAGCAGAGCCCTCACCTAGGCTACGAATCACAGTTCCTTCTCTTCCATCAAATCCCATTCTTGAAGAACTTGGCATTCCTTCTTGTCCATAGATTCAAAAGAGCAATGATAAGAACAAAGGAGCAAATTTTACCGGGAAATATGGCGGGATGTGTCAAGAATGAACCGACCAAAGATGATACAAGATTGGGACCAAATGGTGGACTAGCGAAGGTCGACTGGAGGGGATCGCAGACCATGCCGCTAGACCTAAAAGCTGGGGGAAACAATGGCCACCTTGGGCTAGGGTCTTTGGAAACTATCATTAAGAAGTATTTCGTTAGCCATGATTATAATCTGCTGCCAATCGGCTTAGTTTGGTTGTCTATTTTGCTTACCTAAACTTTTTTTCACAACCTCTTTAGTAACTTCAAGGGAATGTGTGACTTCCACGAAGTCCAGCATGCACACATCCCTAGTTCCACCATCCAAAATCGCTTCATGCATACACTTAATTCCGAATGTTCAATATCCTTAAAATTAGACTACAACATTGCTTACCTGAAAAGATAAAAAGACCACAGCATCACTCCTTTTGCCAGAGGAAAGCAACTTCGTTTATTCGTCAATCCTTGTATCTTAGCCTGGCCAAAAAAATTACTTCTTCAGAGAGCAAGAAAACCTTGCATCCCTGCATTCCCTTATCTTCCTTCTCTTAATCGGTCATGCAGCCACAAACAATTAGGCATTCATGGATGAAAATAGCATGATTGTTACTAATATTTTTTCTCCAGAAAACTATGCCATATTATGCATGCACAGACATAACTGATGAAAATTATATTTAGAAACAAACGAAATATGGGTAGAAGACATTTTTGGGGTGCCGAAAAGGTATATCTATATGTTCTCTGCCATTGTTCTGGTGACTGAATGTCAAGGAAAAATAGTATGTTCCAACATAAATAACCATGATTGTTTGTGCCCACATTCTGTTCAAGAAATAAAACTTGCTATAGCTATGTACTAAATTTTAAATTACTATATCTTCTTGACGCGATGGATAACCGAGCCAATCACTCCCCAACTGTCTACCACGTTTATCAAACTGATCCCCAAGAATGAACGCGTATGAATGAGACCGCACTTGCGAAACAATTATTGTAGTGGGCGTACTCCAGTCCATGGTATAGCTCTTGGATTATACATGGCCTGGTCTTATGCACCTCCTCGGATACCTCCAGTTGATGTTGTACCATTCGGTAATGTGACAAACACAACAGCAAATTTCAGATAAGAACTGCTCAGAATCTCCTCCGAGACATAACATCCTTTCAGTTCCATTGGCAGTGTATGGTGACATATAAACCTTGCTATTTACTTTGCCCTCGTTACGACCTCACTAACATGTTCAAGTGTTTCTATTTTCTGAAGTAGAAGGTTGATGTAGGAGTCACCACATAGTGGGGTGAAGAATGACTGGCCATGTTTCTTTTGCCATAATGCCATGCAATTCACATATGGTGACAACTTGAACTATGTTGCGGGCGCCAAGCATCGTCAACCACACGAGAAAAAACTAAAACTAGCTCATTCATGTCCCCCGTGATTCCAGAGACATCAATCGATCTGAGGAAGTACATACCTTTGCTGCAATGCACCGAAGCACTTACGAAACTTCTTTAAGCACATTGACTCTTGCAATTATCCATAATTAAACTGCAACCACTTATTTTGCATTCTTCCTTGACTTCCATTGCACGGTGGTCAGTTTCTTTTAGTTCCTCCTACAAAATGCATTCATACATAGGAATTTCAACCTGATCCCTACTGGAAGCCACTTGAAGCATCTTCTTGAAAGATGTCAAGTTGAGAACATCTTGCCCAAGTCCAGCCTCAATGATGAATTGACTATTGCTTTTGCTTACTTAGAATTGAAGTGAGCACCTGCCTCCATCAAGATAACACTCTACCTAGAAGATGTTTTTTGTTTCTTCTTAATCGCAAAAGGATTTTAACATTGTAGGAAAGTGGAATCTACAGTATAACCTCCTTGCAATAATTAACATATTATTCACTCATGTATGTAAAGTGTAATTCACATAAATCACTAGCTTTCATCTGCTTCCTCATGTAACAAGACCACACATAATATATACTACAAATGAGATCATACATTACATTACCCTAAACCAATCCTAACACAGAAAAAGTTACTTGTTGTAATATTTTTTATGTGTAACTGACATGAAGAAAGAATATACAAAAATATGATCTACACTGTGAAACACATTTACCAACAACCAACAGATAAAAACAAGAGTTTTCGTGAATAATTTTTATTAGTTTCTCCATGGGAAACAAATCTTTCCGGATCAATATGATGGATGGAAGTTATTATGGTACGAAGTATTGTCCATCTTCACCATAAAAAGGATAATATGTAATTAAATTGATAGATGAACATTAACAGATTACTAATATGTCGAAGAGCATGTTTACACTAAAATATAGTTGGTGGAGGCTGTTGAATAAACTAAATATAGGAATGTGCATCGCAAATCTTGGAACGACTGCGTCCCGCCACAATACCCAATTCCAAAAAAACTGGTCTAAACCCCTGAGTCAGCTGCTCCACGCTATCAACTGGTCTAAACCCCCTCCCCCCAAGCCTCAAGAAACCAGTGCTCCACGCTCTTCAGGATGGCAGGCACCAATCCATGAACTGACAAACAACGAGTCAGCGCTAGTATGTTACAATTCGAACTGAATCCCCTATATTTCATAGATTTTACGTTTTGCAGTAAGTCAGTGACAGTACATTGCAATTCTCTTGGTAACAATTTCCAGTGTTGAGAGTCTTTTCTTCAATGATGACTTGTGTCAAAAACAAGCTAAGAAATAAGATGGGGGTGGAAAAATATGATTCCTTTGTTACATTCACTGAAAGAATACCATCATTCATTTATAAACCCTAAACTAATTTCTAGAAACAATTACACGTTTATAAAAATTGAAGTACAGAAAAGTTGTCCTCTAACTTGTAAGCTTTCTTATCATTGTGAATCCTCTCTATATGAGATGTTGACACCTTGATATGTTTTTAACAATTAGTACTGTGTGATGTTATTATATTTCTAGAAGTTGTGATGTTATGATCAACTTTTTACTCTGTATTCAATATACTGATAATTAGTACTCTACATTTGTTATCATATCCATAAGATATATGTCAAAAACAATGCATCATGTTCTTACAAGATACCCAGTCCTTAGATTATAGTTTAAACAACACATTGACAATTGGTTTTATAACCTTCAAAATATCACCAACAGCACACCAAAACACATCATCTCTCTTTACTCTGCTGCTGATATGCCTGAACAAACCTTCAGAAGCCCAACTAGAAGAATCCCATTCAGGTGAGCTAAACATCTGCACTAGATTTGCTCTTACAGAAACTAACCTCTCTAATGTGATGAACACAACAGCAAATTTCAGATAAGAACTGCTCAGAATCTCCTCTGGGACATAACTTTCTTTCAGTTCCATTGGCAGTGTATGGCGATATTAAAACCTTGTTATTTCCTTTGCCTTTGTTATGACCTCGCTGACATGTTCAAGTGCTGCTATTTTCTCAAGTAGAAGGTTGATGCAGAACTCAACACATAGTGGGGCGAAGAATGAATGCCCTTGTTTCTTTTGCACATAATGCCATGCAATTCGCATATGTGGTGACACATCATTTGTGACAACTTGAACTATGTTGCGGGCACCAGCATCATCAACCACATGAGAAAACACTAAAACTAGCTCATTCATGTCCTTAGGGATTCCAGAGATATTGATCGATCTGTAGAAGTACATACCTTTGTTGCAATGCACCAAAGCACTTACGAAACTTCTTTTACCACATCAACTCTTCCAACTATCCATAATTAAACTTCAACCACTTTTTCTCCATTCTGCCATGAGTTCCATTGCATGGTGCTCAGTTTCTTTTAGTTTCTCCTACAGAATGGATTCATACGTAGGAATTTCAGCCTGATCCCTATTGGAACCCACTTGAAGCATCTTCTTGAAAGATGTCAAGTTGAGAACATCCTGTCCAAGTCCGAACATCCGGCCCAAGTCCAGCCTCAGTGATGAATTTGCCTATTGCTTTTGCTTACTGAGAATTGAAGTGAGCACCTATCTCCATCAAGTCAACACTCTACCCTAAAGTTGTTTTTTGTTTCTTGTTCATCGCAGAAGGATTTCAATATAGTAAGCAAGTGGCTTCTGTAATGTAAGCTTCCTGCAATAATTAACAACATATTATTCACTCATGTATGTAAAGTGTAATTCACATAAATTATTGACTTTCAACTACTTCCTCATGTAACAAGACCGCACATGACATATACTACAAATGAGGTCATACATTACATTACCTGGAACCCATCCTAACCCAGAAAATATTAAACAAAGTTACTTGTTGTAATATTTTGTTATTTGTAACTGACATGAATAAAGAATACACAAAAATGTGATATAGAGTGTGAAACACATTTACCAATAACCAACAGATAAAAACATGAGTTTTAACGAATATTTTTTTATTATTTTCACCACGGGCAACAAATCTTTTCAGATCAATATGGTGGATGGAAGTTATTATGGAACGACAGTTTAAGAATTATCCAACTTCACCATAAAAAAGATAATATGTAATTAAATTGAAGGATGAACATTAACAGATTACTGATATGTGGAAAAATATGTTTACACTAAAATACAATTGGTGGAGGCTCTTGAATAAATGAAAGATGGGAATGTGCGAGCAAGCTGGTCCTAAACCGCAAACCCAGGCGACCTAGGAAATTAAACAAACCATGTACCATTAGGCCATTAGCTTGTCCCACCAAAGCTAATTTCTAGTGATAATATCCCTGCAAAGCTAGTTACCTACAGCAGAGTTACCTTTTTGGAGCAAAAGTTAATTCCCATAAAACCATATTATATTTGTATATGTTCCCTCACCGAAAGTTTAAGCCCTCCCAGTCTTCTACTATGCGCGTCACCCAAAAGAATAAAGAAAATTCAGCTAATCAAATCTAGCCATGTCAGTATTTACTCTAATGTGCCCAAAAAGCACAGAAACACTTCTAATTTATTTTGCCAAACCAGAAACCCTGAGTCAGTGTAGGATATTTGTCGTGTCCAATTTATTTTGCTGAATCAGACACCAAACCTGAGTCAGATTCACATACCTGTGTCTAAGAGTCTCTTGCAGCACTCCGAATCAGCCAAATCCTAAACCTAAAAGTTGGGGGAGGATGAGTTATTTTCGGCATGTGCTCATATAAATCTAATTGGGAAGGCCTAGCTCAAGTCATGGGTATTCAATTGAATACCCATGATTTTGACAAAAAAACAATTATGTATCCTACACATTCTGCATAAATATGTACGCAAGAAGCAAAACTGAGCTAAGATTAGAGAGTATTCAAAAATTCAGCCAATGAACTGCACCAGCCCGCCTCCCTCCTCCCACCTCTGACGTGGCCTAGTGGCCAAAAATGTTTCCAACAAAAGGAGGAATGGGAAAAAGCCCAAACAAATTTCCATCTGCATCGCAAAGATTAGAATGACTGCGTCCCGCCACAATCCCCAATTTAAAAAATGGTCTAAACCCCTGCCTCAGCTCCTCCTAGTCCTCCAACACGCCCTGCCCCAAGCCTGAAGCAACCAGTGCTCCACGCTCTTTAGGCTGGCAGGCACCAGTCCATGAACTGACGAACAACGAGTCAATGACAGCATGTTACAATTTGAATTGAATCCCTTATGTTTCATGGTAGATGTTACGTTTTGCAGTAAGTCAGTGACAGTACATTGCAGTTCTCTCAGTAGCAACTCTTAGTGTTGCAGGCCTTTTCTTCAATGATGACTTGTGCAAAAAAAGATAAGAAACAAGATGGGGGTGGGAAAAAAGATTGCTTGGTTACATTCACTGAAAGGATGTCATCACTCATTTATAAACCCTAAACTCGTTTCTAGAAAAAATCACAGGTTTATAAAAACTAAAGTACAGACAAGTTATCCAACTTGTAAGTTTTCTTATCATTCTGAATCCTCTCTATATGAGATATTGACACCTTGATATGTTTTTAATAATTAGTACTCTGTTATGTTATTATATTTTTGGAAGTTGTGATGTTATGATCAATTTTATACTCACTATTCAATATACTGATTAGTTAGTACTCTACATTTTGTTATCAAATCTATAAGCTATATGTCAAAAAAATGCGTCATGTTGTTACAAACTTTTTTTTGAACTTTGAATACCTAATCTGGAAATCTAGGGCACGCCCCAAAAGAGCTCCTCTCTCGTTCAGCACAGAGCCCTGACCTAGGCTACGGATCACAGTTCCTTCTCTTCCATCGAACCCCATTCCTGAAGAACTTGGCATTCCTTCTTGTCCACAGGTTCCAAAGAGCAATGATAACAATGGAGAGGAGAAAATTTTACCGTGAAATGTGGCGGGATCTATCAAGGATGAACCAACCGAAGCTGATACAAGATGGATGCCAGATGGTGGACTAGCGAAGGTAGGCCAGAAGAGGATCATGGACCGTGCCGCTAGATCAAAAAACTAGGGGAAACCCTGGCCTCCTCGGGCTAGGGTGTTTGAAAAGTATCATCAAGAAGTTTTCAATTAGCCATGATTATAATCAGCTGCGACTAGGCTTTGTTTGGTTGTATATTTTGCTTACCTAAACTTTCTGAATGTTGAATGCCACTTAAAATTAGACAACATCATCACTTACCTCAAAAGAATAAAAGACCACAACATCACTATTTTCACCAAAGGAAAGCAACTTCACTATTTCGTCAATCCTTGTATCTTAGCCTGACAAAAAGAATTACTACTTCGGAGAGTAAGCAAACCTTGCATACCTGCATTCCTTGATCTTCCTTCTCTTAACTGGTCATGCAACCACAAATAGTTAGAAATTCATGGATGATAATAGCATGATCGGTACTAATAATTTTTCTCTAGAAAAATATGCCAGATTATGCATGCATAGACATAATCGATGCAAGTGAAATTTAGAAAGAAAAAATATGGGTAACAGAAATTTTTGGCGTGCCGAAAAGGTATCTCCATGTGTTCTCTGCCATTGTTCTGATGACTCAATGTCGAGGAAAAAACATTATGTTACAACATAAATAACCACAATTGTTTGTGCCCACATTCTGTTCAAGAAATTTGTGGTATCTATGTACTCAATTTTCAATTACTATATCTTCTCAACATGGTGGATACCCGAGCCAACCACTCCCCAACGGTCTACCAGGATTATCAAATTGATCCCCAAGAAAGACCGCGTATGAATGGAACTGCACTGGCGAAACAATTATTCTAGTGGGTAGAATCCGGTCCACTGTACAGCTCTTGGATTATACATGGCCTTGTCTTATGCACCTCCTTGGATACCTGCCAGTTGATGTTGCACCTTTCAGTGCCAAAGAAAGTTTGGCTTAAGACCCGAGTTGCAAAGCTTTGCAACTCAGGTGTGCCAGTAACATGGGCCACCCACCAATCAACTGCAATTTGAAACAAGACAGGTTCAGAATTAATTCCCTTCTTGTAATATTAATGCATCATCGATGATCGTAGTAGATATCTTAGTATTTTGGAAATTCAAGTGAACAGAAATGCGAGGGGAAGTTTGACTTGACTATGAGGGGATAGGCTGTACTTTACCTTGTGGTATCTCCATTATTTGCTGACTTGCTGAATCTGAACCAAAAGTACCCGATTTTCCTTTATATACTTCAATTTGTGCTTCCAGTTTCCTTGGATCATAATGCCCTTTGGCCATTCCAATTGCGGAGGCCTCAACACAGCTGCTGACATCAGGATCATCATGGGAAGGATCTTCGTAAAAGACCCTTGGGTTTAGCATAAGACCAGCAACATGAAGTGGGTTGTGCAAGTAAGAATACCATATCCTGTCAACTAAATCACAATAAGGACGATGTTTATCTCCAAGATTGTGCTTTATGTCTTTTATAGTATCCATAGCATCATACAAGATACCCACCGGACAGTCCTCAGATTATAGTTTAAACAACACATCGACAATTGGTTTTGTAACCTTTAAAACATCAGCAGCACGGCACCAAAACACGTCATTTGTCTTCACTATGCCGCTAATATGCCTGAACAAACCTTGAGAAGCACAACTAGAAGAATCCCATTCAGGCAAGCTAAACATGTGCACTAGGTTTGCTCTTGTAGAAGCTAACCTCTCTAATGTGATGAACATAGCAGCAAATTTTAGAGAACTGCTCAGAATCTCCTGCGGGACATAACTTCCTTATATTTCCATTGCCAGTGTATGGCCATATATAAACCTTGTTACTTCCTTTGCCTTCGTTATAGGCTCAAAGGCATGTTACAGTGCTGCTATTTTCTCAAGCAAAAGGTTGATGCAGAAGTCAGCACACAGTGGGGCGAAGAATGAATGGCCATGTTTCTTTTGCACATAATGTCATGCAATTCGCATATGTGGTGACACATCATTTGTGATAACTTTAACTATGTTGTGGGCGCTAAGATCATCAACCACATGAGCAAACACTAAAACTAGCTCATCCATGTCCTCCGTGATTCCAGAGACATCGATCGGTCTAAGGAAATACATACCTTTGCTGCAATGCACCTTAGCACTTACTAAACTTATTTTACCACATCGACTCTTCCAACTAGCCATAATTAAACTGCAACCACTTCTTTTCCATCCCTCCTTGAGTTCCATTGCACGATGCTCAATTTCTTTTAGTTCCTCCTAGAGAATGGATTGATACGTAGGAATTTCAACCTGATCCTAATTGGAATCCACTTGAAGCGTCTTCTTGAAAGATGTCATGTTAAGATCATCCTGCCCAAGTCCAGCCTCAGTGAGGAATTTGCCTATTGATTTTGCTTACTGAGAATCAAAGTGAGCACTGGCCTCCATCAAGTCAACACTCTACCCTGAATATGTTTTTTGTTTCTTGTTCATCGCAGAAGAATTTAAGTATTGTAGGCAAGTGGCTTCTACAGTCTAAACTCCCTGCAATAATTAACAACATATTATTCACTCATGTATGTAAAGTGTAATTACATAAATTATTGGCTTTCAACTACTTCCTCATGTAACAAGACCACACATGACATATACTACAAATGAGATCATACATTACATCACCCTAAACCCATCCTAACCAAGAAAACATTAAAAAAAAAGTTACCTGCTGTAATATTTTGTTATGTGTAACTGACATGAAGAAAAAAATACACAAAATATGATCTGCAGTGTGAAACACATTTACCAACTACCAACACATAAAATATGAGGTTTCATGAATAATTTTCATTATTTTCACCATGGGCAAGAAATCTTTTCGGATCAATATGATGGATGGAAGTTATTATGGCACGACAATTGAAGAATTGTCCATCTTCACCATAAAAAAGATAATATGTAATTAAATTGATGGATTAACATTAATAGATTACTAATATGTGGAAAAACATGTTTACACTAAAATAAAATTGGTGGAGGCTCTTGAATAAACTAAAGATGGGAATGTGCAAGCAAGCTGGTCCTAAACCGCAAACCTAGGACAACTAGGAAATTAAATAGCCCATGTACCATTAGGCCATTAGCTTGTCCCGTCAAAGCTAATTTCTACAGTGATAATATCCATGCAAAGCTAGTCACCTGTAGCATAATACCTTTTTGGAGCAAAAGTTAATTCCCACAAAAGCATATTATATTTGTATATGTGCCCTCAACCAAAGTTTAAACCCTCCCAGTCTGCTACTGCCCCCGCCACCCAAAAGAACAAAGAATTCTGCTAATCAAATCTAGCCATGCCAGTATTTGCTTTAATGTGCCCAAAAAGCACAGAAATGCTTCTCCTGATTTATTTTGCCAAACCAGAAACCCTGAATCTATGTAGGATATTTTTCGCGTCCATTTTATTTTCCTGAATCAGAAACCGAACCTGAGTCAGATTCCCATACCATATCCGTGTCCAAGAGTCACTTGCAGCACTCCTAATCAGCCAAAATATAAATTAAAAGTTGGGGGAGGATGAGTTATTTCTGGCATGTTCTCATATTAATTTACTTGGCCAGGTCCAGCTCAAATCATGGGTATTGAGTTGAATACCCATGATTGTTACCAAAAAGAAATAACTATGTATACTACACATTCTACATATATATCTATACACGCGTAAGAAGCAAAACTGGGCTAAGATTGGAGAGTATATTAAAAAATTTAGCCGATAAACTGCAGCAGCCCACCTCCCTCCTCCCACCTCCGACATGGCCTAGTGGCTAAAACCATTTCCAACAAAAGAAGGAAAGGGAAAAGGCCCAAACAAATTTCCATCCGCATCGCCCCCTTTCGGGGCACTTCGCATCACAAAGATTAGAATGGTTGCGTCCCGCCACAATCCCCAATTCAAAATATACCTGGTCAAGACACCTGCCTCAGCTCCTCCCGATCCTCCAACACGTCCCGCCCCAAGCCACAAGCAACTAGTGCTCTGATACGTCTCCGTCGTATCTACTTTTCCAAACACCTTTTCCCTTGTTTTGGACTCTAACTTGCATGATTTGAATGGAACTAACCCGAACTAACGCTATTTTCAGCAGAATTGCTATGGTGTTATTTATGTGCAGAAACAAAAGTTCTCGAAATGACCTGAAACTTCACGGAACATCTATTCAGAAAATATAAAAATCCTTGCAAAAGATGAAGACAAGGGGGCCCAGCACCTGTCCACAAGGGTGGGGGGCACGCCCCTACCTCGTGGGCCCCCTGGAGCTCCTCCACCTCAAGTCCAACTCTATATATTTTCTTTCGGGGAGAAAAAATCAAAGAGAAGGATTCATCGCGTTTTACGATACGGAGCCGCTGCCAAGCCCTAAAACCTCTCGGCAGGGCTGATCTGGAGTCTGTTCGGGGCTCCGGAGAGGGGAATCCGTCGCCATCGTCATCATCAACCATCCTCCATACCAATTTCATGATGCTCACCGCCGTGCGTGAGTAATTCCATCGTAGAGTTGCTGGACGGTGATGGGTTGGATGGGATCTATCATGTAATCGAGTTAGTTTTGTTAGGGTTTGATCCCTAGTGTCCACTATGTTATGAGATTGATGTTGCTATGACTTTGCTATGCTTAATGCTTGTCACTAGGGCCTGAGTGCCATGATTTCAAATCTAAACCTATTATGTTTTCATCAATATATGAGTGTTCTTGATCCTATCTTGCAAGTCTATAGTCACCTATTATATGTTATGATCCGTTAACCCCGAAGTGACAATAATCGGGATACTTACTGGTGATGACCGTAGTTTGAGGAGTTCATGTATTCACTATGTGTTAATGCTTTGTTCCGGTTCTCTATTAAAAGGAGGCCTTAATATCCCTTAGTTTCCGTAAGGACCCCGCTACCACGGGAGGGTAGGACAAAAGATGTCATGCAAGTTCTTTTCCATAAGCATGTATGACTATATTCGGAATACATGCCTACATTATATCAATGAACTGGAGCTAGTTCTATGTCACCCTAGGTTATGACTGTTACATGATGAACCGCATCCGGCATAATTCTCCATCACCGATCCATTGCCTACGATCTTTCCACATATTGTTCTTCGCTTATTTAATTTCCCATTGCTATTGCTATCATCACTACAAAATACCAAAAACATTGCTTTTATTACTGTTACCTTTTGTTACCGTTACCACTACTATCATATTACTTTGCTACTAAATACGTTGCTGCAGATATTAAGTTTCTAGGTGTGGTTGAATTGAGAACTCAGCTGCTAATACTTGAGAGTATTCTTTGGCTCCCCTTGTGTCGAATCAATAAATTTGGGTTGAATACTCTATCCTTGAAAACTATTGAGATCCCCTATACTTGTGGGTTATCATGCTCCACGCTCTTCAGGCTGGCAGGCACTAGGCCATGAATTGACGAACAGCCAGTCAGCGACAGTATGTAACAATTTGAACCGAATCCCACATATTTCATAGATTTTAAGTTTTGAAGTAAGTTAGTGACAGTACACTGCTATTATCTTGGTAGCAACTGCTAGTTTCGAGAGTCTTTTCTTCAATAATGACTTGTGTCAAAAACAAGCTAAGAAACAAGATGGCGGTGGAAAAAAATGATTGCTTGGTGACATTCACTGAAAGGATATCGTCACTCATTTATAGACCCTAAACTCATTTCTAGAAAAATCACACGTTTATAAAAAACTAAAGTACGGAAAACTTCCCTCTCAAACTTTTAAGCTTTCTTATCATTCTGAATCCTCTCCATATGAGATATTGACACCTTGATATGTTTTTAAGAATTAGTACTCTGTGATGTTATTATATTTCTGGAAGTTGCGATCTTATGATCAACTTTATACTCTCTATTCATTATACTGATTAATTAGTACTCTACATTTTGTTATCAAATGTATAAACTATATGTTAAAAACAATGCATAATGTTGTTACAAAGTCTTTTTTTAGTTTGAATACCCAATCTCGAAATCCTGGGCATGCCCAAAAAAGCTCCTCTCTCATTTAGCACAAAACCTTGACCTAGGCTACGGATATAATTCCTTCTCATCCATCGAACCACATTCCTGAAGAACTTGGCATTCCTTCTTGTCCACATGTTCCAAAGAGCAAAGATAAGAACAGAGGAGCAAATTTTACCAGCAAATGTAGCAAGATCAGTCAAGGATGAACCGACCGAAGCTGATACAAGATGGGCGCCAGATGGTGGACTGGCGAAGGTAGGCAGGAGGGAATGCAAACCGTGCAACTAGACCTAAAAGTTGGGGGAAACAATTGCCACCTTGGGCTAGGGTCTTTGTAAACTATCACTAAGAAGTATTTCATTAGCCATGATTATAATCTGCTGTCGTTAGGCTTAGTTTGGTTGTATATTCTGCTTGCCTAAACTTTTTTTTACAACCTCTTTAGTAACTTCAAGGGAATGTGTGACTGCCACAAATTCCAGCATGAGTACATCCCTAGTTCCACCATACAAAATGGTTTCATGCATAGACTTGATTCTGAATGTTGAATGTCACTTAAAATTAGACAACATCATCACTTACCTCAAAAGAAAAAAGACCACAACATCACTCTTTTTACCATAGGAAAGTAACTTCGCTATTTCGTCAATCCTTGTTTCTTAGCATGGCAAAAAAACTACTTTAGAGAGCAAGCAAACCTTGAATCCTTTCATAAAACAAGAGGGGGAAGGTCCAAATGAGAAATAAAACCTTGCCACATTGCATTCCCTGATCTTCCTTCTCTTAACTGGTCATGCAGCCACAAACAATTAGGCATTCATGGATGATAATAGCATGCTCGGTACTAATAATTTTCTCCAGAAAAATATGCCATATTATGCATGCACAGACATAATTGATGCAAGTGAAATTTAGAAACAAAGAAAATATGGGTAACACACGATTTTTGGGGTGACGAAAATGTATCTCCATATGTTCTCTGCCATTGTTCTAATGACTGAATGTCAAGGAAAAACATTCTGTTACAACACAAATAACAACGATTGTTTGTGCCCACATTCTGTTCAAGAAATAAAATTTGCTATATTGTACTCAATTTTCAATTACTATATCTTCTCGACGCAGTGGATACCCAAGCCAATCACTCCCCTACTGCCTACCAGGTTTATCAAACTGATCCCCAGAAAGACCACGTATGAATGGGACTACATAGGCAAAGTAATTATTGTAGTGGACATACTCCAGTCCATGGTACAGCTCTTGGATTATACATGGCCTTGTCTTATGCACCTCCTCGGATACCTGCCAGTTGATGTTGTACCTTTCAGTGCCAAAGCAAGTTTGGCTTAAGACTTGAGTTGCAAAGCTTTGCAACTCAGGTGTGCCAGTACCACGGGACGCCCACCAATCAACTGCAAATTGAAACAAGACAGGTTCAGAATTTACTTCCCTTCTTATAATACTAATGAAGCACTGATGATCGCAGTGGATATCTTACTATTTTGGAAATCAAAGTGAATAGAAATGCGAAGGGAAGTTTAACTTGACTATGAGGGGATAGGCTGTACTTTACCTTGTGGTATCTCCATTATTTGCTGACTTGCTGAATCTGAACCAAAAGTACCCGATTTTCCTTTATATACTTCAATTTGTGCTTCCAATTTCCCTAGATCATAATGCCCTTTGGCCATTCCGGTTGCGCATGCCTCAATACCGCTTCTGACCTCAGGATCATCATGTGAAGGATCTTTGTAGAAGACCCTTGGGTTTAGTAGATGACCAGTAGCATGGAGTTCGCTGTGCAGGTAAGAATCCCATATCCTGTCAACTAAATCCCAATAAGGACCATCATTATCTCCAAGATTGCGCTTAATATCTTCTTTTGCGCTATCCATGGCATCATATAGGATACCCATTGGACAGTCCTCAGATTCTAGTATAAATAACACATCGACAATTGGTTTTGTAACCTTTAAACCATCATCAGCAGTACACCAAAACACATCATCTATCTTTACTATGCCAAGGATATGCCTGAACAAACCTTGAGAAGCCCAACCAGAGGAAACCCATTCAGGTGAGCTAAACATATGTACAAGATTGGATCTTGCAGAAACTAACCTCTCTAATGTGATAAACATAACAACAAATTTCAGATAAGAACTGCTCGGAATCTCCTCCTGGATGTAACTTCCGTTTAGTTCCATTGTCAGTGTATGGCCATATATAAACCTTGTTATTTCCTTTGCCTTTGTTATGACCTCACTGACATGTTCCAGTGCTGCTATTTTCTCAAGCAGATGGTTAATGCAGAAGTCAGCACAAAGTGGAGCAAAGAATGAATGGTCATGTTTCTTTTGCACATAATGACATGCAATTTGCATATGTGGTGACACATCATTTGTGGCAACTTGAACTATGTTGCGGGCGCCAACATCATCAACCACACGAGAAAACACTACAACTAGCTCATCCATGTCCTTGGTGATTCCAGAGATATCAATTGATCTCAGGAAACACATACCTTTGCTGTAATGCACCGAAGCACTTATGAAGCTTCTTTAGCACATTGGCTCTTCCAACTATGCATAATTAAACTGCAACCACTTTTTTCCATTCTTTCTTGAGTTCCATTGCACGGTGCTCAGTTTCTTTTAGTTCCTCCTGCAGAATGGAATCATACATAGGAATATCAACCTGATCTCTGTTGGAAGCCACTTGAAGCATCTTCTTGAAAGATGTCAAGTTGAGAACATCCTACCCAAGTCTAGCCTCAATGATGAATCTTCCTATAGCTGTTGCTAACCGAGAATCAAAGTGAGCACCTGCCTCCATCAAGTCAGCACTCTTCCCTGAAGATGTTTTTTGTTTCTTGTTCATCCTAGAAGGATTTTAGTATTGTAGGCAAGTCGCTTCTATAGTCTAACCTCCCTGCAATAATTAACAATATATATTATTCACTCATGTATGTAAGTGTAATTCACATAAATTATTGGCTTGCAACTACTTCCTCATATAACAAGGCCGCACATGACATATACTATCAATTGGATCATACATTATCCTAAACCCATCCTAACACAGAAAATATTAAACAAAGTTAATTGTAATATTTGTTCCATGTAACTGACATGAGGAATAAACAGTGATATGATCTACAGTAGAAAACACATTTATCAACAGCTAGCAGATTGAAGTACACAAAGACATTGACCAAGCAATTTGGTACTGTTGACAGATTGGTAATATATGGAAAATTACAACATTTTTACACTATAATAAAGTTGGCGGGAGCTCTCAAATTCACTAAAGATGGGAATGTGCAAGCAAGCTAGTCCTAAACCTCGAACCGGATCAAACAGGAAATTAAACAGACGTTGTCCCCTCAAAAGCTAATTTCTACAGCGATAATATCCCTGCAAAACCAGCCACCCATAGCAGAATTACCTTTTTGGAGCAAAAGTTAATTCACACATTTGGAGTGGGACTAGGAGTATACCGACATTGTGTAGGTTACATTAGAAAAGTGTAAATATGCTCTTAGTTCTTATCATTCATTCCTTTTGAATATGATTTATCTGGGAGGCTTCTTAATTTCTTCTCCGTCATCTATATCTATACTCCCTCCATTTTCATTTACTCCGCATATTTGATTTGACTCAAGTCTATAAAGTTTAACCAAGTTTGTAGAAAATAATATGAACATTTATAGTAACAAATTTATATGATGTGAAAATATTTGCACTGATGAGTTTAATGGTATTGATTTGGTGGTGTCTATGTTAAGGGATTTTTACATCTATGCCCCTGGTTCCTTAGCTCTACTCATTCATCCCCGCGCTCTTAACCTTTGCTCAATTTTCCCCACTCCCTTGCCAGAAACCCTCATAATAGGGCACAACAGATGTTGCCGTCGGGTCAAAGGCTTGGCCGTTAACTCTGACTAGTGGGGCCACGCTGGACTATGCCGCGTTGGGTGGTGTCGCTGTTCGACCATTGGGCCGTGGTTTTGTTGGGTCCCTTGCATTAAATGTATGCGCGCATCGCCAGGACAGAAGCCTGCTATGCATGCACCCAGCAAACCCTGCCTACATGCGTCGATCGAGCCTGCATGCACCGATGCCAATATGTAGCTAGGTGGTTACTAACAAGGGAAACCTACTAACAAGCCGAGCTCTCTAAGAAAATAATCAACAAATATGCAGTCCCAATACGTAAGGGGTCGAATAGTAAGAAGGGCAGATTGATGAGGGATGGCAGAGGCAGAGGGTGGCTTAAATAGCCATAGTCCTATGTGTTATTTGGCCGTGGCAATAACGGGTTCAAATGTGAAGTTAGTAGCCCGTTTTCAAACCCACCGCAGCATCGGGAGTGTACATGCGTGGGAAACGATGGTTTGAAAAGAAGAAGAAAAAGAAGCTAATTGCACGTGTGGGAATCCCTGGTCATACCCTATATTATGTGAACAAAAAGAGACAATTTGTTAAGAGTTTGTGGCCATTTTGAATGATAAAAATAAATTTGTCCCTTGAAAATTTGGTCATTTTGCATGATAAAAAGAGATAGAGGGTTTGTGGCCATTATACAAATGCAAAATGACCCATTTTTGATAGTTTGTGTCCATTTTACATGATAAAAATAAATTTAGCCCATATAAATTTGGTCATTTTACATTTGTATAGAACAAAAAGAACGATGCAACAAACAGAGCAAATGATGCAAAAAATGATGCAAAAATACAGAGCAACCACGTTAAAAAAAACAGAGTAATGCAAAAAACGACGCAATTCGACAACCCAAAGCTTGGTTTCCTTTTAGGCCCAATAACAACGTTTTTTTTCATGGAGTCAGTGGTGGCCAAGCAGCCGAGCACAACCAATAGGATCACCTCTCGCGGATCGCCCCACGATCCAACGGTGCGGAGCCGTCCTTGTGATCCAACGGCGCGGAGCCTGCACACAGCCAACCCACCTAGTTCCTTATAGAAGGCCAGATCTGAGGGATGTCGCTTGGTGTGAGGATATGATCGGATGGCTGACGTTGGGAGCTAGGGTTAGGCAAAACCCCGCGGGGTTTAGAGGGGTTTTGAGCTGGTGAACGGGGTTTCGAAGGCTTTGACTGAGAATAACTAATTTAAAAAAATCGAAAAAATATGAAACCTTTGCCGTTCGTCGTTTTATAAGACAAACTAATGAGGAAAAATACTAAACTTGGTCTATGGTCATTTTCATGAAAAACCCTAGCTGGCATGATCAAGGTCAAATGAGCACCTTTAATTTAAAAAATAAAAAAAATAAAACCTGCGCACAATGTTGCCTTATGTGACATGTTACCAACCAAAAATCATAAACTTGCTCTATGGTCATTTTCATGAGAAAACCTTCACACATATGAGCTATCATGTACATGATTACTTAGAGTTCAAGGAGAGGAGGTTGTGTTACCTTCTGTTTTTGATTTTCTTTTAAAAAAATCAAAAAAACCAAAAAACAGTGTGACTTCGAATCTACACTATGGAAAGTGAATATGTGTTAATAAAAAAACATTTGGCTCATTTAGAGTAGGTTCAAAAAAACTTGATTACAAATGGGATGTTTACCCTAGCCTGGGAGCTCATTTGGAGCACATTTTCTCAAATTCAAATTTAGTTGACCTCCTCTAAATCACTTCAAATTTGCGCCCTAAATGTGTCGACCGCGTCCCCACCTAGCGGCCGCCCACTCGCGGTCAGCTTAATTTATGACCACGGGCCCACGCATCAGCGACGGGGGTCGCCCTTTTTTAAGCCGACCGTGCGGCAGGCCATCCTCATCCAAACTCGCTCCCCCGTCGCCGGGAAACCCTAGCCAAATGGGGCTGTTCTCCGGCGCCGGCAGCAGCAAGTCCAAGGGCAAGGCCCCCGCCGTCCCTTTCCCCTCTGAGTTCGTACTGCCTATGCCAGCGTCGGCTCGCCAGCAGAGGGTGCGAGTGAGCGTGCCAGTGCACCAGGCAGAGTGGCACTGGCAGCACCGCGTCCCTCTGTCGTACCCCGATGTCACCCTACCGCACGACTGGCATCTGGATCTAGAGAGGATCCTAGTGCCAGCGGTGCCGTGGTCGACTAGGGCGCACGCGGAGGAGGTGCGGCGCCGGTGGCAATGCTGACGCCGAAGCAGCGCCGCGACGCCATCTACACCACCAACTCGCCTAACTGGGTGAGGTGGTTCGCCTTCGAGCACGACGAGGCGAGGCGACGCGGCATGCGGGAGGTCGACCGCAGCGTGCCTCCGCCCCCGCTCGTCGTATGGGAGGAAGACCAGGCGGCCCTTGTGGCGGTTTACCGCGAGAGCGAGGAGGACGAGCGGCGCAGGGTGGAGGCGGTGGAGGAAGAGGAGGCTCGCTACGAGGCGGTCATGGCGCAGGCTGTTGCCCTCTTCGCGGCCGGCGATTGCATCGTGCCACCAGTGGCCCCGCCGTTCCGTCCCCGACGGCTCGTCAAGGCCGACCCGGAGCCGCAGCCGGAGCCGGAGCCCATCGCGCGCTTCTCCTGGACGGGAGTGGTGCACGAGTGGGTGTCCGCGCCACCGGTTTGGCTGGGGGCGACCCCAGAGCAGGAGGAGGCGTACCTCAAGATGTGGCGCTAGCGACGGCTCACCGAGGAGCGCCGTCGCGGCGAGTACGAGGAGATGCTCGAGCGCGACCTCGAGGAGGAGGCGCGCGAGGCTGAGGAGGAGGCGCGCCAAGCCGTGGCTGCACAGGCGGCCGCATAGCCCCCCGCACCGGCACTGCCCCCGCCGGAGCAGCTGCCTACGACATACATCGCCGTCGCCTGGAACACGACGTTCCCCTGGGCCGGCCCTGCGCCGACGCTCATAGACCTCACCCACCCCAAGGACGACGATGACGACGCCTAGGGCGCGCTGGGCAGCACGCCGCCTCGTAGTTAGGTTGTTTTTAATTCCTTTCAATGCTAATGTGGACGCGTGGACTCTCGCCGGCCTTCCTGGCCGGCTTCAATGTTTAATTAAGTTTTTTTTATTTTAAATATGCATGCACAGTTTTTTTGTTGGCGCCGTCAAAATGGGTCAGGCGATGAAGGTGGTTGCCCTGGGACATTTCGGGCATGTCCATGGACAAGTGCTACCCCACGACCGCGGTCTTGCATGCGCCCACATATATGCGACCCCACTCATCAGCTAACAGTCAAAGGCATTGACCCGACAAAAACGTCCGTTATAACCAGTTATGAGGGTTTCGGGTAAGGGAGTGGGGAAAAGTGAGCAAAAGTTAACAGAGTAAATAAAAATCCCATATGTTAATATACTTTTCTACCAAATTTGTTGAAAGTACATAAAGTTTGTCTTTAAACAAACCTAATATGCCGAGTAAATAAAAATGGAGGGAGTACCTATTAATACTGGGAGATGATATTCTTGGTTTGTCATGTAATTTTACAGAAAACCCACTACTTTCTTGGTAATCAACTTACACTTAAGAGGTTTGTTTCTGCCATATAAAATTTCATACTTAGCCACAGTCAGCACGCATGTCTTCTGGTTTTTTTTTCGTCCATGAGAGCCAAAACCCTGGTTGGAACCGAACTCCACTTCCCTCACAATATGGACCCTCGCTTGGAACCGAACCCATCCTAACACCTCCCATGAATATGTCGTTGGTGAGGAGGCAAGAAGCGCCAGACGAGCCACCAGACGGAGCAAGGCTAATCCTACAAGGCTATTCTGATCCCAGTACATTCGACATGGTCAGACCATCGTGTACCATCACAGATGCCTCCGACGAGAGCGTCAAAGTAGGGCAAGCAGAATGGTGGGCCGCCTTGGTTGCCATGGAGGAAGAGTTGTGACCAGGCCGACAGGGACACATCCCCCTCCGTCACCTCCTCTCCTACCCTAGACGTGAGATCTCGCATGGCGGAGGAGCCGCGCCAAGGTCAATGGTGACAAAGCCCACAACATCATCCTCCTCTCCTAACCAGTTGTGAGATCTCGGCCGCGCCGAAGCCGACTTCAAGTCTGCAACAATGGTCGAGGGCAATGCTAGCGATTCCCATGCCATCAGGGATCCATTCGTTCATAGAGCCTGTACCACGTCATCAGCAAGGCCGTCCGCACTTGCGATGACGGAGCACATCCAACTAGCTTAAGTCGATGTTTTCTGCAGGACATGTTTGAGGTGCTCCAGTTGGAGGCGAACAGTGCTCTCACGGCGGCGTTCTACTTCACTGCTGCTATTGATAACATGCCATAATGGAAGCCGGAGTGCCCGCATCGATGCCGCTAAGCCGATGGGAGCCTCTACCCCGACGATCAGAGCAAGCTCAGCTCCGGTTCGCGGCCCGAAACTTGGATGCAAGTACCACACCACCCGCTGCTCGTTCCTGCTCATTCTCTGCGCTGGAATAGATCCCCTTGGGACATTTGGCTAAGCTAGCTAGAGACTCGGCGATAGTGTTTATGGGAGAAGAGGATCCCCCCGTACTAGGTCGTGCACTGCCACGTTATGCAGGACCCATAGTGCCTCCCTTGTCCCGGGTAATAGGTCCCCTCCGTCGGTTTCTTAATGTGTCCAACGGCTAATCGATTATAGGTGTGATGAGCGGTTTGACATTGTGGAGATTCAAGAAACCAAACGCTTCGAGTTCTCTCTATCCGAACTCGAACGGCTTAGCATCCATCTCTTTGCCTGGCACTGGCTCCCTTCTAGTGGGACGGCCAACGTCTACAGAGACATCCTTCTGGCAGTGACCTTTGAGGTAGAAGGCATGGAGATGGGAGAATTCTTCGTTAGTATGGAGCTGTTCGAGCGTGATGTCAACTTCAAGTCAGAAATTGTAATCGTCTATGGCCCCGTTGACCACCGTCATTCCAAGGCCTTCTTGACGAGCTCCATTGGAAAATCTCAAACTCCACTCTCCCAGTGGTGATGGGGGTGATTTCAATCTCATCCAACAACCGGGCGACAAACCAACAACCGTATTAATTTCTCCCAGATGCAACTCTTCAATGACTGCATAGTTGACTTGGGTTTGTGTGATGGCCTGGCTTATTGGGGATGATAGACTACTCATATCAATAAGGAATTCCTTCTTTTCCGGAAGCCCATTCGGACAGAACTCCAAAGTTAAGCGTGCTCAGCTTGGAGTAGTGTCAAGATGGGTGACCGACCGGGAAGTTGCTCCCGGGTGCGCATGAGTGAGGACAAAGTGCGCAGAAAAGACTAGTATTGATCTGTGGGGGCAGTTTAGATCCCGCCAGGAGTAACAACCACCGGCGGGTGTGTCCGGGGCATTACAAGTTGGTATCAGAGCCGACCCTCGCGGTTACACAGATGGTTGCGGACAGGTACGTGGTCATGTTGTTCATGACGTTTGTGACCCGTCGTGGCACACGACATGGCACATGTATTAGACTGGAAGCACAGACATATGTGCCAAGAGGGAACGTTCCTGTGGCCCGACAAGGACGTCGGTTCCTCTGAGTGGGGGTGTATGTGATGGCCTGGCTTATTAGGGATGATAGACTACTCATATCAATAAGGAATTTTTTCATTTTCGGGAGCCCGTTCGGACAGAACTCGAAAGTTAAGCATGCTCAGCTTGGAGTAGTGTCAGGATGGGTGACCAACCGGGAAGTTGCTCCCGGGTGCGCATGAGTCAGGACAAAGTACGCAGAAAAGACTAGTATTGATCTGTGGGGCTAGTTTAGATCCCGCCAGGAGTAACGACCACCGGCGGGTGTGTCCGGGGCGTTACAGTTTGCAAGAGATCGACCGCATCGGCGCTCGTTTCACTTGGATAAATAAGTAGATGGATCCTACTCGGTACATGATTGATCACGTCTTCATGTCGCCGGAGTGGGAACTCCGGTGTCCCCTCGCTTCCTCCGCGCAATTATGTGGATTGGCTCCGACCATGTGCCGCTTCACTTGTCCTCTATAGAGGACTGGAGGACCGGCCACGTACACCGCCGCAATTCGCTTTAAAACCTCTAGTTGAACCATCGTGGTTTCATGGAGGCTGTTAGAGATAGGTGGACCGCCGCTAGGGTGGAACCGCATCGGTCCTCATCGTCAGTTGGCTCTTCGCAATATTGTGCCAAGCGTGGGTGTAAATTAATGAAGGGTTGGGGCTAACATCATTCGTGACCTTCGACCATAAGAAGACCCTACTCTCGGCCATTTAGGCTCTTGATTTGAGGGTTGACTCCTCCGGCCTCTCACCCGATGAGCGGATGCACCGATACGAACTCGAGGAGGAGCTCATGCTCATCTTTTCCAATGAGTGCAACTAGCTCCAGCACGGTACCCAGAAGGTATTGTAGAGGGATGCCAATACGACCTACTTCTAGGCGATCGCTAATGGTTGTCGCGGCCGCAACACCATCCCGCTTCTCTAGGACAGTGATGGACTTTTGTAGCATCGTGACGACATTCGCGAGCATGTCGATGGTTTCTACCAGAATCTCTTCTCTCCAACTTTTGCAGGGTGGCGCAGCGCTGGCCCTTCACAAGTGGTCGGGTCCCCAGCTAGTGTTGGACTTAGACAATGAGGACCTCCTGGCTCCCTTCTCGGAGCAGGAGGTCTTTGCCGCTATCAAAGGCGTGAACACCAACTCGGCGCCTGGCCACAATGGCCTTTCGGTGGGGGTTCTTTCAGGTGCTTTGGACCTCTATTAAGACTAAGATGATGGCTATGTTTCAGGACTTCTATGTAGGCATCATGGATCTTTCTTAGCTCAACTTTGGGATTATTACACTTATTCCTAAAGCTTTGGGTGCCTCCGACACTCGCTAGTTTTGTTAGATCATAGTGATTAACGTGATCTTCCGTACCCTGGTCAAGGTGTACGCCAATAGGGCTGCACTTCTGGCAGATCGGCTGGCACATCCAAACCAATCTACCTTAATTCAAGGTCGGTTCATCCTAGAATGGGTCCTAGTCATTCATGAAGCACTCCATGAGGTCAAAATAAAATGCCAAAAGGCGGTCTTTCTTAAGATCGATTTCCATAAAGCGTATGACACAGTCCACTAGTCCTTCCTTCGGGAAGTGTTGCTTCGGAAGGGTTTTGACGACCGCTGGGTTACCAGGGTCATGCAGTGGGTGTCTAGTGGTCACACCGTTGTTAATATTAATGGTGAAGTGGGACCGTTCTTCCACACCTTTTGTAGGGTTCGGCAGGGGGGCGCCTTCTCCCCCTTCGTCTTCAACATGGTGGTCGATGCACTTGCCACCATCTTTGATGCGGCGAAGGGAGCCGGCCACATCCGAGGGGTGGTCCCTGATGTCCCACAAGTGTAGGGGATTTATCGTAGTCCTTTCGATAAGTAAGAGTGTCGAACCCAGCGAGGAGCAGAAGGAAATGATAAGCAGTTTTCAGTAAGGTATTTTCTGCAAGCACTGAAATTATCGGTAACAGATAGTTTTGTGATAAGGTAATTGGTAACGGGTAACAAATAGTAAAAGTAAATAAGGTGCAGCAAGATGGGCCAATACTTTTTGTAGGAAAGGACACGCCTGTACAAACTCTTATATAAAGGAAAGCGCTCCCAAGGACACATGGGAATTATCGTTAAGCTAGTTTTCATCACGTTCGTATGATTCACGTTCGGTACTTTGATAATTTGATATGTGGGTGGAACGGTGCTTGGGTACTGTCCTTCCTTGGACAAGCATCCCACTTATGATTAACCCCTATTGCAAGCATCAGCAACTACAACAGAAGTATTTAGGTAAACCTAACCATAGCATGAAACATATGGATCCAAATCAGCCCCTTACGAAGCAACACATAAACTATGGTTTAAGCTTCTGTCACTCTAGCAACCCATCATCTACTTATTACTTCCCAATGCCTTCCTCTAGGCCCAAACAATGGTGAAGTGTCATGTAGTCGATGTTCACATGACACCACTAGAGGAAAGACAACACACGTCTCATTAAAATATCGAATGAATACCAAATCCACATGACTACTTATAGCAACACTTCTTGCATGTCCTTAGTAACAAACGGAACTACTCACAAAGCATGGAGATTGAGCCCCTCCTGATGAGAGGATCAATGGTGAAGACGATGGTGATGATTTCCCCCTCCCGGAGCAAAGTTTCCTCGGCAGAACAGCTCCGCCGGAGCCCTAGATTGGTTCCGCCTCGTGGCGGCGGAGTTTCGTCCCGTGAGTTTGCTTATGATTTTTTCCTTGATGAAAGAATCCATATAGCCAAAGATGGGCATTAGAGGGCTGCCAGGGGCCCACGAGGCAGGGGGGCGCACCCAGCGGGGTAGGGCGCGTCCCCCACCCTCGTGGACGATGGGTGGACCACCTCTGGTACTTCTTTCGCCCAATATTTTTTATATATTCTGAAACGTGCTCCCGTGAAGTTTCATGACTTTTGGAGATGTGCAGAATAGGTCTCTAATATTTGCTCCTTTTTTCCAGCACAGAATTCCAGCTGCCGGCATTCTCCCTCTTCATGTAAACCTTGTAAAATAAGATAGAATAGGCATAAGTATTGTGACATAATGTGTAATAACAGCCCATAATGCAATAAATATCAATATAAAAGCATGATGCAAAATGGACGTATCAACTCCCCCAAGCTTAGACCTCGCTTGTCCTCAAGCGAAAGCCGATATCGAAAAATATGTCCACATGTTTAGAGATAGAGGTGTCGATAAAATACAATACGGACATGAGGCATCATGATCATTCTTAGAACATCGGAAAGATAGGGGCTTATAGCTTTGCCTCCCAACTATAATCTCAGTCATTGAAGCAATTGCAATTTATCATAACATCGGAAAGAGTCAATATAAGAGCTTTTTAGCAAGTCCACATACTCAACTATCATTTAGTCTTTCACAATTGCTAACACTCACGCAATATTTATGGGTATGAAGTTTTAGCCGGACACAGAGAAAGATAGGGGCTTATAGCTTTGCCTCCGAACTTTTTACCTCAAGGGTAATGTCAACAATAATAGTTCATGAAAACTCACATCCAATTAGCTATATATATCTAGATCTTTCCAACACATTGTGCTTTCCAAAGGATACATTGTAAAAAGGAAAGGTGAAGATCACCAGGACTCTTGTATGAAGTATAAGACAAGAATAAAAGATAGGCCCTTCGTAGAGGGAAGCAGAGGTTGTCATGTGCTTTTATGGTTGCATGCACAAAATATTAATGTGAAAGAACATCACTTTATATTGCCACTTGTGATATGGACCTTTATTATGCAGTCTGTCGCTTTTATTTCTTCCAAATCACAAGATCGTATAAAGCTTATTTTCTCTGCACTAATAAATCATACATATTTAGAGAGCAATTTTTATTGCTTGCAATGATGACAACTTACTTGAAGGATCTTAATCAATCCATAGGTAGATATGGTGGACTCTCATGGCAAAACTAGGTTTAAGGATATTTGGAAGCACAAGTAGTATCTCTACTTGGTGCAAAGAATTTGGCTAGCATGATAGGGAAAGGCAAGCTCAACATGCTGGATGATCCATGACAATGTAATTTATTTCAGATGTAAGAAAACATAACCCATTATGTTGTCTTCCTTGTCCAACGTCAACTCTTTAGCATGTCATATTTTAATGAGTGCTCACTATCATAAAAGATGTCCAAGATCATATATTTATATGTGAAAACCTCTCTTTGTTTATTACTTCCTATTAATTGCAACGATGACCAAAACTATGCTTGTCAACTCTCAACAACTTTTATTCATCATACTCTTTATATGTAAAGTCATTACTCTCCATAAGATCCATATGATCTCTTTATTTCTTTTTGTTCTTTCTCTTTTATTTCATTCCCTCAAGATCATAGTAAGATAATCAAGCCCTTGACTCAACACTAATCTTTATTATATATAGCTCACACACTCGATTACATAGAAGGGTCATAAAGAAAAACTAAAAAATAGATCATATTAAAACTTTATTCTATTAGATCAAGATGTTACCAAAAGGATCGAACTAAGAAAAATGGTAAAGATAAAAGTGTGATGGTGATACGATACCGGGGCACTCCCCCAAGCTTGGCAGTTGCCAAGAGGAGTGCCCATACCCATGTGTTTATGTCTCCGTCCTCGGAGGTGGTGATGATGGAGTTGTTGATGATGTGGGCTTGTCATCCATCTTCCAAGGCATAGGCTCAACATCATAGAAGGATGATCGAGTCTCCAGGATCCTCAAATATGCAGCCAAACTCATCCTCTTGAATCTATATTCATACTCACAGTTTTGGTTTTTCAGGTCATAGATCTGGGCTTGGAGGCGCTCAATTTTCTCGTGAAGCTTGAAGATGGCCTCCCCAATGTTCTTGTCATCCAGCTTGTGGTTGTTGGTGAACTTCGTGATCATTATATGATTGGAGTCGAGTCCACGTTCCACCATCTCCTGGCACTTGAAAACTTGTTGATCCATTACCTCAAGCCTTGTCTCTACGCTTCCGGTCCTCCTTGGTCCCTCAACATCACGGATGTGCAGCAACCCCTCACACATCTCAATGGTTTGAGGGTGTTGTAGCACCTCCGCGAGGTAGGGGTTGATGACCTTCTCGAAGAACTTGTCCTTGGGGGCACTTGAAGACGCCATGGCGATCTAGATTTGTCAAAAAAATAGCTCGAAACAAAGACAGAAGATATTTGCGTGATACGGTAATCAAAACCTTCGGGAGATTATATAATGAATTTTTATCGACCAAAAGAAGTATCGTGCAAGAAAACAAAGTCCGGAGAGCACACGAGGTGCCCACAAGGCAGGGGGCGCGCCCAGGGGGTAGGGCGCACCCTCCACCCTCGTGGAAGCCTCGTGTCCTTTCCGGACTAATTCTCATTTTCCTATTTTCTTGAATATTCTAAAACGGAGAAAAATTGCCATTAGAACTGTTTTGGAGTCGGTTTACTTACCGTACCACGAACCTATTCCTTTCCGGGGTCTGAAACGTTCTGGAAAGTGTCCCTTATGTATTCCTCCGGGGTTACGGTTTCAATAACATTAGTTTCAACATTTATGGGATTACCTGAGATATAATGTTTGATTCTTTGACCGTTCACCACCCTCGGATTTGTGCCTTCGAAGTTGTTGATCTTTATGGCACCGGAATGATAGACCTCCTCGATGACGTAAGGACTTTCCCATTTAGAGAGGAGTTTGCCTGCAAAAAAGCTTAAACGAGAGTTGTATAATAATACATAATCACCTACATTAAACTCGTGTTTTTGTATCCTTTTATCATGCCATCTTTTAACTTTTTCTTTAAACAGTTTGGCATTCTCATAGGCCTAGGTTCTCCATTTATCAAGTGAGCTAATGTCAAAAAGCCTCTTCTCACCGGCAAGTTTGAAATCATAATTGAGCTCTTTAATGGCCCAATATGCCTTATGTTCTAGTTCAAGAAGTAAGTGACAAGCTTGACCATACACCATTTTATACGGAGATATACCCATAGGATTCTTGTATGCAGTCCTATAAGCCCATAATGCATCATCAAGTTTCTTGGACCAATTCTTTCTAGATATATTAACAGTCTTTTGCAAAATTAATTTAAGCTCTCTATTGCTCAGTTCTACTTGACCACTAGACTGTGGGTGATAAGGGGATGCAATTCTATGATTAATATCATACTTAGCAAGCATTTTACGAAAGGCACCATGAATAAAATGTGAACCACCATCAGTCATTAAGTATCTCAGGACTCCAAATCTCAGAAAAATAACTTCTTTAAGCATCTTAATAGAGGTGTTATGATCAGCACTACTAGTTGGAATAGCTTCTACCCACTTAGTAACGTAATCAACAGCAACTAAAATATGAGTATACCCATTAGAAGAAGGAAACAGTCCCATATAGTCAAAACCCCAAACATCAAATGGTTCAATAACAAGTAAAGAATTCATGGGCATTTCTTGACATCTACTAATGTTACCAATTCTTTGACATTCATCACAAGACAAGATAAACTTATGGGCATCCTTGAAGAGAGTAGGCCAATAAAAACCAGATTGCAATACCTTATGTGCAGTTCTATCTCCAGCATGGTGTCCTCCATAAGCCTCGGAGTGACACTTGCGTAGGATCTATTCCTGTTCATGCTCAGGTACACAACGCCTAATAACACCATCTACTCCTTCTTTATAAAGATGTGGGTGATCCCAGAAGTAATGTCTTAAATCATAGAAGAACTTTTTCTTTTGCTGGTATGTGAAACTAGGTGGTATAAACTTAGCAACAATATAATTAGCATAATCAGCATACCATGGAGCAGTACGAGAAGCATTTATGACAACTAATTGTTCATCAGGGAAGCTATCATCAATAGGTAGTGGGTCATCAAGAACATTCTTTAACCTAGAAAAGTTGTCTGCAACAGGGTTCTCAGCTCCCTTTCTATCAATGATATGCAAATCAAATTCTTGAAGCAAGAGAACCCATCTAATAAGTCTAGGTTTAGCATCTTTCTTTTCCATAAGATATTTAATAGCAGCATGATCAGTGTGAATAGTTACTTTAGAATCAACAATATAAGGTCTGAACTTATCATAAGCAAATACAACTGCTAAAAAATTCTTTTTTAGTAGTAGCATAATTTCTCTGGGCACTGTCTAGAGTTTTAATAGCATATTGGATAACATTTAATTACTTATTAACTCTTTGTCCTAGAACAGCCCCTACAACTTAATCACTAGCATCACACATAATTTCAAATGGTAAATTCCAATTAGGAGGCTGAACAATAGGTGCAGAAATCAAAGCTTTCTTAAGTATTTCAAATGCTTCTACACAATCATCATCAAAGACAAATAGAACATCTTTTTGTAAGAGATTAGTCAGAGGCCTGGAGATTTTTGAGAATTCCTTAATGAACCTCCTATCAAAACCGACATGACCAAGAAAACTTCTTATACCATTAATGTCCTCAAGGACACAACATCTTTTCAATAGCATCAACTTTAGCTTTATCAACTTCAATACCTCTTTTAGAAATTTTATGCCCCAAGACAATGCCTTCATTAACCATAAAGTGGCACTTCTCCTAATTCAAGACAAGATTAGTTTCTTCACATCTCTACAAAACTCGATCAAGATTGCTTAAGCAATCATCAAAAGAAGTTCCATAAACAGAAAAATCATCCATGAATACCTCAACAATCTTTTCACAAAAGTCAGAGAATATAGCAATCATATATCTTTGAAAGGTAGCAGGTGCATTGCATAAACCAAAAGGTATACGTCTATAAGCAAAGGTATCGAAAGGGCAAGTAAAAGTTGTCTTTTCTTGATCCTGTTTTGACACATGTATTTGAGAGAAACCAGAATAACCATCTAGAAAGCAAAAATGTGTATGTTTGGATAATCTTTCTAGAATTTGATCAATAAAAGGTAAAGGGTAATGATCCTTTTTAGTAGCTTTATTTAATTTGCGGAAATCAATTACCATTCTATAACCTGTAACAATTCTTTGTGGGATCAATTCATCTTTATCATTAGGAACAACAGTAATACCTCCCTTCTTAGGGACACAATGGACATGACTTACCCACTGACTATCAACAACGGGATAAATTATACCTGCCTCCAGAAGCTTTAGTATTTCTTTTCTTACCACTTCTTTCATCTTAGTATTTAACCGTCATTGGTGATCAACAACCGGTTTCGCGTCTTTCTCCAATTTTATTTTGTGCTGGCAGAGAGTGGGACTAATGCCCTTCAGATCATCAAGAGTATATCCAATAGCAGCATGGTGCTTCTTCAGAGTTTTCAATAATTTCTTTTCTTCATGCTCTGAAAGGTTAGCACTAATTATAACATGATATATCCCTTTCTCATCAATATAAGCATATTTAAGAGTATCAGGTAAAGGCTTAAGCTCAAACATGGGATCACCGTTGGGTGGGGGAGGATCCCCTAGGATTTCTACAGGTAAGTTGTGTTTCAAAATAGGTCCCTATTTAAAGAATACTTCATCTATTTCCCTTCTTTCATTCATAAACATATCGTTTTCATGGTCTAGCAAATATTGTCCTAAAGGATCACTAGGAGCCATGGCAATAGAAACAAGACCAATAATTTCATCTTTACTAGGCAGTTCTTTATCATGGGGTTGTCTATGAAATTTAGCAAAATTAAATTCATGAGACATATCCCCTAAACCAACAGAAACAATATCCTTATTGCAGTCTATCTTAGCATTAACAGTATTCAAGAAGGGTCTACCAAATATAATGGGACAAAAGTTATCTTGTGGGGATCCAAGAATAAGAAAATCAGCAGGATATTTAACTTTCCAACACAAGACTTCAACATCTCTAACAATCCCAACTGGGGAAATAGTGTCTATATTGGCAAGCTTAATTGTAACATCAATTTCCTCTATCTCAGCAGGTGCAATATCATGCATAATTTCTTTATATAAGGAATTGTGCATTACACTTGCACTAGCACCCATATCACATAAGCCATGATAGCAATGATCTCCTATTTTAACAGAAATAACAGGCATGCCTACAACAGGTCTATGTTTATTTTTAGTATCGAGTCTAGCAATTCTAGCAGCTTCATCACAGAAGTAAATAACATGCCCATCAATATTATCAGCCAAGAGATTTTTAACCATAGCAATACTAGGTTCAACTTTAATTTGCTCAAAGGGTGTAGGTGTTCTAGTATTATTCTTACGAACTACAGTTGAAGCTTTAGCATGATCCTTTATTCTAACAGGGAAGGGTGGTTTCTCAATAAAAGCAGTAGGAACAATAGGATCATTATAAGTGATAGTCCTTTCTTCAACTTTAATAGGTTCAACTACTTTTACTTCAATGGGAGGATTATATTTAAACCACTTCTCCTTAGGGAGATCAACATGAGTAGCAAAGGATTCACAGAAAGAAGCTAATATCTCAGAGTCAAGTCCATATTTAGTGCTAAATTCACGGAAAACATCGGTATCCATAAATTTTTTAACACAATCAAACTTAGGTGTTATACCTGACTCCTTACCTTCGTCGAGGTCCCAATATTCAGAGTTGCATTTAATTATTTCCAATAAATCCCATTTGAATTCAATAGTCTTCATCATAAAAGAACCAGTACAAGAAGTATCGAGCATGGAGCGATTATCAAGAGAAAGCCAAGCATAAATTTTTTGAATAAAAATTTCTCTTGAGAGATCATGATTGGGGCATGAATATAACATTGACTTAAGCCTCCCCCAAACTTGAGCGATGCTTTCTCCTTCGCGAGGCCAAAAATTATATATATAATTACGATCACGATGAACAAGATGCATAGGATAAAACTTCTGATGAAATTCCAATTTCAATTGGCTGTAGTTCCATGATCCCATATCATCACATAGCCTAAACCATGTCAATGCTTTCCCTTCAAAGATAAAGGGAAGACCTTCTTCTTGATAACATCCTCGGGCATACCTGCAAGCTTAAATAATCCACAAACTTCATCCACATAGATTAGGTGCAAATCGGGATGTAATATTCCATCACCTGTGAAAGGATTAGCTAGCAGTTTCTCTATCATACCCGAAGGAATTTCAAAGTAAACATTTTCAGTAGGTTCAATAGGTTGAGGAGCAACTCTTTGCTCTACTGGTCGGGGTGAAGATACCCCGAACAAGCCCCTCAAAGGATTATGTTCCATAGTAGCAAGTGAGAGTAAATTTCAGCACACTATATAAAATTTTCCTTACCAAATTCCACCTACCAAAGGCGCTTCACTCCCCGGCAACGGCGCCAGAAAAGAGTCTTGATGACCCACAAGTGTAGGGGATCTATCATAGTCCTTTCGATAAGTAAGAGTGTCAAACCCAACGAGGAGCAGAAGGAAATGATAAGCAGTTTTCAGTAAGGTATTTTCTACAAGCACTAAAATTATCGGTAAAAAATAGTTTTGTGATAAGGTAATTGGTAACGGGTAACAAATAGTAAAAGTAAATAAGGTGCAGCAAGATGGCCCAATCCTTTTTGTAGCAAAGGACAAGCCTGGACAAACTCTTATATAAAGGAAAGCGCTCCCAAGGACACATGGGAATTATCGTCAAGCTAGTTTTTGTCACATTCATATGATTCGCGTTCGGTACTTAGATAATTTGATATGTGGGTGGACCGGTGCTTGGGTACTATCCTTCCTTGGACAAGCATCCCACTTATGATTAACCCCTATTGCAAGCATCCACAACTACAACTGAAGTATTAAGGTAAACCTAACCATAACATGAAACATGTGGATCCAAATCACCCCCTTACGAAGCAACACATAAACTAGGGTTTAAGCTTCTGTCACTCTAGCAACCCATCATCTACTTATTACTTCCCAATGACTTCCTCCAGGCCCAAACAATGGTGAAGTGTCATGTAGTCGACGTTCACATGACACCACTAGAGGAAAGACAACATACATCTCATTAAAATGTTGAACGAATACCAAATTCACATGGCTACTTATAGCAAGACTTCTCCCATGTCCCCAGGAACAAACGGAACTGCTCACAAAGCATATTCATGTTCATAATTAGAGGGGTATTAATATGCATAATGGATCTGAACATATGATATTCCACCAAGTAAACCAACTAGCATCAACTACAAGGAGTAATCAACACTACTAGCAACCCACAGGTACCAACCTGAGGTTTTGGGACAAAGATTGGATACAAGAGATGAACTAGGGTTTGAGAGGAGATGGTGCTGGTGAAGATGTTGATGGAGATTGACCCCCTCCCAATGAGAGGATCGAAGGTGATGATTTCCCCCTCCCATAGGGAAGTTTCCCGGCAGAACAGCTCCGCCGGAGCCCTAGATTGGTTCCGCCAAGGTTCCGCCTCGTGGCGGCGGAGTTTCGTCCCATGAGCTTGCTTATGATTTTTTCCTCGACGAAAGACTCCATATAGCCAAAGATGGGCATCAGAGGGCTGCCAGGGGGCCCACGAGGCAGGGGGCACGCCTAGGGGGGTAGGGCGTGCCCCCACCCTCGTGGACGGTGGGTGGCCCCCTCTGGTACTTCTTTCACCCAATATTTTTTATATTGCTGACTGCCTCAATTGTAGACTTGGGACTTTCCCCTCCTCTTATCTGGGGATTCCCATTAGTGATTCTAGACTCTCGCTGGCGGATCTTAGACCTGGACAAGATCCAACATAGGATCGAGCCTTGGCAAGGCTGGTGTGTATCCAAGGTGGCTAGAACGGTGTTGATTAACTCCTCCCTATTTGCCTCCTATTTGTCATGAGCTCCTACTACCTTCACTAAACCCTGCACCATGAGATTGAAAAGTTTCAATCCAAATTCTTCTGGACCGGCAATGGGGATAAGTAGACATACCACATAGTTCGATGGACCAATATTTGCAAACCTAAGGACCAGGGCGGTCTTGGGATCATGTCGTCCAAACACATGAACATTGCCCTCCTTACCAAATGGTTGTGGCGCATTGCGAATAACGAAGGTGGATTATGGTTCGATATTATGCTAGCAAAATATCTAAGGGCCAACCTCTTGCGTTTTGCAAACACTCAAGGGGCTCCCAATTCTGGCAATCCATAATCCAACTCCTTGTACTTCGGATTGGTTTCTCAATCTTGGTGGGATCGGGATCTGCGACCTTGTTTTGGCTTGATCGTTGGGCCGATAACCTTCCCTTCACGTCTCGCTTTTTGGAGCTATTTTCCATTAGTGTCTTCACTCCTTTTTCGATCGAGGTTGCCCTCTTTGATCTTGGGAGCATTGCCTTTTGGAGGGCCTTTGACCCCTAAACTAGCTTCCTTGTATGAGCTCCTATAATGTGTGGCGCTCCACACCTGTAACCTAGAGTCGGACAAGGTATCCTGGCATCTTGAGCCGAGCGGTTGCTTCTCCTCTAGGTCGATCTACAAGGCTATTGCCCCCTCGCTGGGGCTGGCCCCCTCACGGCGATTTGGGCAACTAGGCTTCCCTGAAGATTCAAATCTTCCTTTGGCTCTGGATCCGAGGTCGGTTACCCACAATGGTGGAGGTACTTAAATGCCATAGACCTTGGGATGCCATTTGCCGGCTTTGCTATGTGGCTGAGGATTCCAACCACATGTTCTTCTCGTGTGTAATGGCTCAATTCCTTAGGAGTTCCTTCAGGGAGGTGGTGGGCGGTGGGTAGTAACACACGAACTTTCCTGACCTCTTTGAGGAATTGCAAGCTGGTGTAGAGGGATCTCGCCACATTAGGTGGCCGGGCATAGAGGTTCTTGTCTGGATGCATGGGCTATTTGTAACAAGCTAGTGATCGAGCATTCTACTCTGTGTCTAATGCAATTTCTCAACTTTGTGGTTTCTTGCAGCTGTCAAAGACACTGAGCCGCGGCCAGGATCGTGGCACCGTCGACGATCTCACCCTCGGCCTCAGGACTTTGGCCCTTCGACTGGCGCCACCCCTCCCCCCACCACCGTCGAGGCCAGACTAGAGCTGTGGCTCCTAGTATGTGGCCTGTTGGCCTTTTCTATTTATGTCTGGGCTTGTTGAGTTGTGCCTTCAGCAGAACCTTATTTTTCTATATTCTTATTTCATCTGTCTATGTTATTACCTCTATACGTTGTATGTCCATGGTGGTTGCTTAATTTATAAAGCGAGGTGAAAGCCCTTTTTGGTAAATATTCAATTGTCCTTAACGAGAGCAAGCTACTAATTCTGTGTCATCTCAAGACTCGGTTTGTCCAAAGAGGAGAGGCGTGCAATGCAGTGACTGGATGGCGCTCCCGCTCATCGTGCAGACACTGTTTGTGCAGCAGATGCACACGCACAGTGCCTTCACCGAGCCCTTGATTCAGTTGCGGTGCATGCTCTCCGGCTATCTGCTCTCTGGCATCACCTGCATGTACACACCAAGCCCAGGTGCCCCGTTCCCACAAGCCAGCCTCTGAGCACCACATGCCCGACATAGCACTGTTGGACGGGAAGATCCGCACCCTGTACGACTGCACGTTGGACTACGAGATGGTGAGCTTGTAGAGCCAGGCGCTAGAGCAAGAGATGAAACGATCATATCACTGAAGTAAAGACCCTACGGCGGCAAAACACCGTGAAAGGAGGCTCGTGGCTGTTTGGATTTTGCCAGTGCCTATCCTGCCAACCATGGGCTTGCCAAAAATTGGTGGACATTTCGGCCTCCCATGTCTGGTCAACGATTTAGTGCAAAACCGAACGGAGAGAACTGAGGAGCGGCGGGTGAACCAATTTATCGGCACCTATCCAAACAAACGCTCATTGCCTGGTCAACACCGATTATTTTTTCGATAAAGGAAATATATTAATATCATAAAGATATCAATTACATCCAACCTCTGCACTAACAAGATATCGAAAGACATCAAAAATGCACACAGTCAAAAACAAAAATAAAAAAAGAGAAATATAAAAACAAAGACCCCATCGCAGTGATGCAACACTGGCAACAACAACGCACTAATTACCATCAAAGACAACACCTGGACTACAGAAGAGGTTCTCCAAAAGCGACGCCTCCAACAAGGAAACAATGCACAAGGTCGCCGCTGCAAGTCATCAACACCCGACACATAGGGGAAAAACAATGTCGTCATTCTTCAATGCAACCAGAACTCTTCTCCGTCATTACAAGTCTCCGATCACAACCACCATGACTTTCTTCACCACGGTCAACGTCATGAAATCTAGACTTAGACATGTTCCATGGCACCGGCAATACAGCCAAGCTTCGCGCCATGCCCTCATGAATGCCTTTCTGGCCGAAGATGAGGGCGCATCCGACCAGATCAATTCCTATCTGGATATCTAGTGGCGCCATGCGCCAAAAACTGAGATATCCGAGAGGAAGACTGGAACCCGTTGGTGTCGAGATCGAGAAGGCTGGCATGCAGCAGATCGAGGTTTTGGAGCACGAAAAACAACAGGGCCAACCACCTGGGACTTCCCTGGATCCTGATGGGCCGGATTTGGGCAGCGCCCCCGCCAAATCAGGCAAGATCTGCCGCCACGATCGGGACGAAGAACCGAGGACCGGCCGCCTTCGAGCTCCGCCCAGCGCCGTGGCACCCTAGCCTAGCACACGCGGCATGCAGCACACCAGAGCAGAACCCATCGCCTGCAGCTGCCACTGGCACCACAACGCGGCATGGCTCAACCGGCCAACGCGCCCATGCTAGCAGTCCGTGTGCAGGAGATCAAGGCGAGCAACACACGTCCCACTCCCGCATCAGCTGCATCTAGCCAGCTGCTGCAACCCCTATTTCGGATGCATGAACCGCCGCTTAGGATCAGGGATCAATGCCGAGTCACCGTATTTTACCATCGCGGTTGCTCACTCCAAGTAGCCGCCGCAGACCACTAGGGCCCCGCCGCCACCGTCGGCCGCACGGGCTTTGCCCGGCGGCGACGTCCAGCAACGGCGAGGGGAAAGAGATCGGAAAGGGAGGCCGCAGAAAACGGATCGATTCCACCACCCGTGTCGCCCGTCCAGACGACGCGGGGGCAGTTAAACTAGTCCATTATTACACACCCAACTTGTGATTATGAAAACAACACCGATTATTTGCCTGGGACCCTCAGGGGCTGTTTGGATTCCGCCAATGCCTGCCCCGCAAACCATGGGCTCACCAAAAAATTGGCGAACATTTCAGCCACCCACGCCTCGCCAATGATTCGGCGCAAAATGAACGCAGAAAGCTGAGAAGCGGTGGGCAAGCCAATTTATCAATGCCCAATAGACACCCATCGCCTGGACAACGCCGATTACTTGGCTGGACACCTCTAGGAACCAATCCAAACAGACCCTTGGGTCGCAAGGACGGCAAATTACCCAACTTCAATTGTAGTGAGCCCCGTTCGCAAGGATGGTCGCGGCGACGTTGTAGGGATCTGGTGGTGAGGCCCGTGACTGGCAGCTGCATTAGCTCCATGCGTTGGGGCTCTTGTTTTCAGCAAATCTATGGAGGCGTGTGACGTGGCCTGGCGCCAATGGGGAGGAGTAGCTCGGGTCCTTCAAAATCCACCGACTAGCTTGATGACGGACGACGAACTCTGAGATTTTTGTTTGTTGCCATGCTGGGGTACGTAATGAACATAGAAGGCAAACAAAACTTTTGTTATGTGTCTATTCTACTTATTTGGGTTTAAGTTATCGGTCATGAATCCTCAACCTCCTGAATGTTGCTACTCTCGAAGGTTTTATTGACCTTATGCATACCACTTAATCATATGTTTAATTCTTTTATTCATTTGTCGCTTGGTTCAAGGCAACTGGTGTTTGCTCCGTAGAGAAGCACGCGTATTTTCTTACCAAACATTCATTATTGATTGCCATTGTAATGTATTTCTTAATATATATTAGTTGGGAACATGCATGATGGGAAGGTGGCATGTAGGGACACGAGCAACCCGCCCACCCATGGAATAAGTCAATACACTACTAGTAAAAGGCCTACTAATGGCGCACCAGTTTTGCCTACTAATGGCGCATCACTGGTGCGCCATTAGTATCACGTCACTAGTATTTTTTACTAATGACACACCACTGGTGCGTCATTAGTATCTGGTATACTAATGGCGCACCACCCAGTGCGTCATTAGTATATAACACCATGCGCCATTAGTATGCCTTCCAGGGCCATATTTAACCATGTGCTTTGGCACACTAATGGCGCACTGCGGATGGATGCGCCATTAGTATACTTGGCATACTAATGGCGCACTCTTTAGTGATGTGCCATTAGTATGAATATTAGGTTTTTTTTACTTTTCTGATTTTTTGCACATGTTACAAAATATATTATTTGACAGAATATAGACAGTAGCACACAGCAACAGCAGATTCATCGAATACAATAGAAGATTAGTCTCCGAATACAATTCATCATATTAGTCTCCGAATTCAAAAGACCGAACAAAGGTAAAACATTACAAGTCTCGAGACCGTGAGTATCGAGTTTGTCGGAAGTAATACTAATCCTAACAAGTCCTACTAATCATCATCATACAACTTCTACTCGTTATTCATAACAAGTCATACGATCATCATCTTGATAGTCATCGAACCAACCCTACTTAATTGTTCTTAGCACATGATCATCAGTATTAGGCAGGACCTAAATACCCTATTTAAGCTAAAATAGCATAAAACAATATAGACCCTGACTCTCCATTACGGAGAATGGAGAAGATCCTGTCTCCAATTCTTGCGCTTCGCTTCCTTTTGCTTCCAAGAAGCTCCTTACGGCTGTCCATACATTTTTTCCATCCTTTGATTTTCATGTCTCCACTTCTTTTAGAAATCTCGTATGAACAGTTGAGATTCGTAGGACGACCTGGCTGTATGTTCAAAACATTAACACTACCTTTCCGATACATCATATGAGGCACACAATTCTCTGGGATTATCTGTTGAAAAACATAGTAATAACTTCATAGTTAGCAATGATGTACTAGTTTTAGAAGTATGCAAAAGATGCACGGATGTCGTAATAGTAAAAATCTTATCAGGGTATCTCCATGGTAGTTACCGTAGTTGAACACATGCACTAGTGGCACGTATTTACCATAATGTTGAGGAGTTTGATTATGGATAATGTAATTCTCAATGTCAGTACAAAATCTGACCAGATGATTTTTCTCCTTGTAAGTTGTTAATTCGGAGCCATCGGTGTAGTGGGTTTTGTCTACCATCTCCCACACATTCGTTGAACAATAAAAATAAGCTGTCAATGGAAATAAGCTGTCAACTATTTTGAAATAAACAATATAAATTAGCTAATAACTATGTTTGAGAAACTCACATAGCGGTAGAACTGGAGGCATATCAACAAGGACCCAAATGTCCATATTGTCTTGGTTGATGTCAGGATTACCAAGATCCATGGTGATAAGCGTACCCTCATCAAAACCATACATCTTGCAAAATGCTTCCCAATTTTTGCAACTAAAATGGGTTACGCTCTCAGAATTATATAGATTTACTTGAAAGTCCACATCGTGATGAGTCCTTAGGTGAATTTTCTTTGTTTCAGAAATTTCATGGTCTTCAAAATCCATCCTCTCCAAGACATAGCGTCTTGCATGGCATGGGATAAGCTATACTCGAATTGTAAAAGATGAAAATTACAAGTTGAAATAGTTGAAGTCATGCTTAATTATGAAAATAACACTTGTCGTCGTTGTGTACCATTTCAACTTCGAAGGTCTCCTCGAGCTTAACGCTGAAGCGTCGATCATCGTCCAGGTGAGGCATGTCGCACAGACCTCGATCGTCGTGGCACCAGTCGCACTCCGCCGGGAGACTTTCGTCGTCCCTTTCGTCGTCCGATGATGATGACGACATATCCTACGTTCATAATTCAAAACTACATCATTTAGGGTTTGTCGACACCGAGGCATCCTAAAAGCTAAGCTTTTATCATTTAGGGTTTGTCGACACCGAGGCACCCTAAAAGCCTAAGCTTTCATCATTTAGGTTCTTATCGACACCGAGGCACCCTAAAAGCCAAGGTTTTATCATTTAGGGTTTGTCAACGCCGAGGCACCCTAAAAGCCTAAGCTTTCATCATTTAGGTTTTGTCGATGCCGAGGCACCCTAAAAGCCTAAGCGTACATCATTTAGGTTCTCATCGACACCGAGGCACCCTATAGAAGCCAAGTTAAGTTTTCATCATTTAGGGTTTATCGATGCCGAGGCACCCTAGGTTGGGCCTAATCACTTGGCACTAATCACTTGGCTCTATTGCCACCTATGTTGGGTTTATCATCTAGGGTTTAGGGCCTAATCACTTGGCTCTATTGCCACCTATGGTTTAATGCAGCAAGAATGGTGGGGCAGCTGATCCTACTTAACTAAGTACTAAGATACCCCGGCCCATGCATTAGTCACAAGTACCCCATATGTCCTATTTTTAGCAAAGTAATGCTAAAATTCACGGAAAATTTCAGCATGACCTTTGCTGAAAATAGGACATATGGAGTACCCGAATTTGCCGGAACGGAAGTTAAGCGACATTCCGGCAAACTCAAGGGCCTCTCGGGGAACCTGCAAATTTATCACGACACAATGGTCGGAGACAAAACCCAACAACTTTACAAGTCTTTCACAGATTTGTTTGCAAGTTCTGATATGTAATAAAGATGAGCCTCAAAGATGAGTCTCCAATGCTAATTTGTTTGCCTCAAGACAAGATGAACCTCCAATGCGACAAGTAATAAAATGTTTGCAAGTTCTGATATGTTTGCAAGATGAACCTCCAATGCAACAGTCTTAGACATTAGGACACTACAATGATCTACAACCTTATGTAAAGTGCCAACTCCACATATTTCTTTTACACAGCTTTTATATTATTTCTAGAAGCAACACAACAGTGTTAAACACCAGAATCTTGAGTCTAATTAAACCCTAAAATAAACATTTCTCTTTCCCCTCCCCCCTCCTATCCCTCTGTCTCTCTTTCCCAGCTCCAACCCCAAATACAAATTAAGTTAGCCATGGTTTAAACACCGGCTCATTCATTCTCACCTCTGGTCCAGGTGGTCTTCTCCTCCTCGTGCCTCTATCCTCTCCCTCAGCCCAAGAACACCTGCACATTCACAGCAAAAAGCAACAACTGGTTCAGATACTTCTTTTTTACTGTGTTATTCCAGCTAGGAAAAAAAACTTTGCTTCAAAAGCAAATAAGAGCAGGAGTGCAAGCATCTAATGCTTTCTGCTCTTCTTCTTGCCACTTCCAGCACTGCAACTTGCCTCCTAATCCTCCTAATGCACCATCACAAAATTAAGTTCGGGTTACCTAAGAGGAGAGGAGGAAGAGAGGAGAAGAGAGGCAGAGGAGGAAGAGAGGCAGAGGGAGGAGGAAGAGAGGAGAAGAGAGGAGGAAGAGAGGAGAAGAGAGGCAGAGGGAGGAGGGTTACCTGACCACGATGAGGAGGCGCGGGGGCGGCGACGGAGATGGAGGCGGCGTGGGGGCGGCGACGGAGACGGAGGCGCGGGGGCGGCGACGGAGACGGAGGCGCGGGGGCGGCGACGAAGACGGAGGCGCGGGGGCGGCGACGGAGACGGAGGCGCGAGGGCGGCGGCGGCGTGGGTCTGGTCAGCGGGGGGAATTAGCTAGGGGGCGAGGGAGAGGGACGAAGGGGATCTGGCGAGAGGGAGGGAATTAGCTAGGGGGGAATCTTACTAATGGCACACCTGCGGTCGGTGCGCCATTAGTAATCTTTTTTTACATAGCAATGGCGCACCAGGCAGAGGTGCGCCATTAGTAATCTTTTTTTTACATAGCAATGGCGCACCAGCCAGAGGTGCGCCATAAGTAATTTTTTTTGTTGCATGTAATATTTTTTTTAGAAAATGAATATGAATATGAAACAGTAATATTTTTTTTATAAAAACAGTAATAATTGTTGTTTAACAACAATTGTAGTCTACACTTTTTATTATTATTTTTTAAAAAATGAAGAGGGGAGAGGAGGCGCGGGTGGGATCGAGATCGAGATGGAGGGGGAATCGAGATCGAGATGGAGGGGGATCGAGATCGAGTGTCCTCATGAATATTCAATATTTTATCATATTGAATATGAAAAAATATCATTAAATTTGAAAAAATATTCATGAATTCAAAAAGTGCCCATGAAATTTAAAAATATTCATGATATCAAAAAGTGCCCATGAAATTTAAAAATATTCATGATATCAAAAAGTGCCCATGAAATACAACCGAGAAATGAAGACTACGATTTAAATACAGTCGATCTTAGCTAGCTATCTATTCATAATCTTCTTGCCCTTCTTTTTCGCAAATGGAGTTCTTCTGTGGAACGGACGTCCTTTAGGTAGGGTGGTCCTGCTTCTTCTTGTGGTGTATGCTGCTACTTCATCGTCGTCGTCATGTTCGATCTTCGGGTCGCCGTACTTGTCGAAGTCTTGCCCATTGGCTACTCCATCCATTCCGATGATCTTCCTTTTGCCTCTCCTCACGACAACACAACAGGGCTTTGACGGGTCGGTAATGAAGAAGCATTGGTCCACTTGGGAAGCCAGTACCCATGGCTCATTTTTCGCGGTGACGTTTGCGCCCGGGTCTTGGATTTGGCTTCGGGTATAACCATGGTGGTGAAATATTGGTCTTCTTTTAGGACGCTCTTGGCCCATCTGACATGGAACATCGGGACCTTCTCTCTAGCATAGCTCAGCTCCCAGATCTTCTTGATCCTTCCGTAGTATCTGTCTTTGTCGTTACCGGTGTAGGATTCCATCATTACCCCGGAGTTCTGATAACCATCGCTCTTCATGTCCTTGTCCTCGGTGTAGAATGTGTATCCATTGATATCGTACGCCTCATAGGTCATCAGATTGTGCTCGGCACCCTGTGACAAGGCGAATATGAGTTGTTCTTCCGCGGAAGAATCCTCATGTAAAGGGTACGGCAGAAGCTTCTGCTTGAACCAACGCGTGAAACATGAGTTGTGCTCTTTGATTATATCTCCGTCCGTCCTCTGTTGTCCTCGATCATTGTACGTCTTCTCAATAAAGGTTTTGTGCTCTACCACCCAAGGATCGACCACGTCTATGTGTTGTAGCGCGACTAGGTTTGCTCTTTCAAAGTCGGCGAGTTGACCCTTGAAGTCGACATGCATTTCGCGAAGACCCTCACGGTGACCCCACCCAGCGAGCCTGCCGAGGTGCCTGTTGACGGGCAGACCAACGGGGTTCTCGATGCCTAGATAATTCGTGCATTAGGAGATGCACTCTTCGGTCAAAAAGCCCCTGGCTATACTTCCCTCTGGACATGACATGTTGCGAATGTATCCTTTGATGACACCATTCATCCTTTCGAACGGCATCATGCTGTGCAGGAACGTCGGCCCGAGTTGGATGATATCCTCCACGATATGGACCAGCAGATGCACCATAATGTCGAAGAATGCGGGCGGGAAGTACATCTCAAGCTCGCATAGTATCACCACGATCTCTTCCTGTAGCCTTCTGAGTTTCCTCATGACAACCGACTTCCGAGAGATGACGTCAAAAAAGTTGCATAGGCCAAATAGCGTTTCACGGACATGCGCGTCCATGATCCCACGGATTGCAACTGGAAGTATCTGCGTCATCAGCACGTGACAGTCGTGAGACTTCATCCCGCTGAACTTCTGCTTCGCTGGGTCTAGGTATCTGCTTATCTTCCCCGCGTAACCGTAAGGAAGTTTTACTCATACGAGGCAGGTGAAAAACTGCTCGATCTCCTCCTGACTTAGAGTGAAGCACGCGGGAGGGTAGTCATTTCCGGTCTTCTTGGCCTTTTTGCCTTTGCGACAACTTTCTGTGTCCTGCTTCGCCTCATCATCATCATCATCATTAGCGTGAAGCTCCTGCCTGCTGCCCATTGATTTCAAGTCTGCCCTTGCTTTCAGCCCACCTTTGGTCCTCTCTGGCATGTTGAGCAGGGTACCAAGTAGACTCTCGCACACGTTCTTCGTGATATGCATGGCATCAAGGCTGTGAGGCACACGGTGGATCTTCCAGTACGGCAAGTCCCAGAAAACAGACCTCGTTTTCCATACCTTCAGTAGCGGCTCTGGCGCCTTTCTCTTCTTTCCCGGCTCTGGCACCTTTTGCTTCTTTCCCAGCAGTAGGCAATCTTTCCAATTTTTCAATAGCCCGTCTATTTCCTCGTCGCTCCTCGTACGCGGGCGTCTTCGGAGTTCGGTTTCACCATCGAACAGATCCTTGTGTTTCCTCCACGGGTCATCGTCGCGAAGCCACCTTCGATGTCCCATGAACACGGTTTTCGAAGACCCGGGATCTCTATCTAGCTGGCAATACGTTGTGTCATCCATGCACCTGACGCATCCAGAAAATCCGTGGACCACCTGCCCCGCGAGATATCTGTAACCGAGATAGTCGTGCACCGTCGTGAGCAGTACGGCTCTCATAGGGAAATATTATTTCTCTGCGGCGTCCCACGTATTGGCTGGCATTTTCCACAACGTGTCTAGCTCCTCTTTCAGCAGCCCCAGATACATATTGATGTCGTTGCCTGGTTGTTTTGGTCCTTCAATTAGCATACTCATGTGAGTGTACTTCCTCTTCATGAACAACTAGGGGGGAAGGTTGTACATCCACACAAACACAGGCCAGGTGCTATGTGTGCTTCTCTGGCTGCCAAACGGATTGACTCCATCGGTGCTCGCTCCCAGCACGATGTTCCTTGGATCCTTCCCAAATTTTGGGTGTTCGAAGTTCAATGCTTGCCACTGGCTCCCATCCTTAGGGTGACTCAGCATCTTGTCTTTTTTATTTATCTCCGGATCATTTGCGTCATCTTCTCGCTTCTTCTCCTCCCTATGCGCGCGCCAACGTAGGAGCTTTGCTACCTTAGGGTCCGTGAAATACCGCTGCAGACGAGGAGTGATCAGAAAGTACCACACCACTTTTCGAGGAGCTTTCTTCCTCTTCTTGTATCGAGTGACACCGCACACCGGACATATGGTAGACTCCGCGTGCTCGCCCCGATAAATGATGCAATTGTTCATGCACACATGGTATTTCACGTGCTGTAAATCCAGAGGACACATGACTTTCTTCGCCTCCTCGAAACTGGTCGGGCACTTGTTCCCCTTGGGAAGACGTTCGTGCCAGAATGACATGTTCTCGTCGAAGCATGCGTCGGTCATTTTGTGTTTTACCTTCATCTCAAAGCCATGAGGGTTACTTTCAGGCGGGTATCCTCGGGTCTGCATCCTTCATACAATGGAGTAACCACGTCTATCTCCAGTTGATCCAGCTTGGCTTTCTCTCGAGCGGCAGCTCTTGCGTTATCCGTCTGCTTGAGAAGCAGCTCTTGAATATGAGGGTCCTGCACCCAGCCCATCGATGGTCCATCGTCGTCTGCTCCTCCGGCATCTAGATCTTCATGATCATGCCCTTCGTCTGCTCTGGCATCTTCCTCATCATCATGTCCGGCATCTTCTACATGATGACTATGTACAGCATCACCGTCATGATCATGTCTTGGAGATTCTTCGTCTTCTCGCCCGCCCGAGCCGCGGTGGTTGTCTTGCTGCCCTTCCTCATTTCTTGCCCGGCCCCCACGGATGACTTCATAGTCATCTTCATCACCTTGCCACCGATAGCCATCCATGAAACCACGCAAGAGCAGGTGGTCCCGCACCTACCTAGAATCCGGGTCCGCAATAAGGCTCTTCAGCTTGCATCTTCAACACAGACATCTTATCTTTGTCTCGTTCTTTTGAAGCATCTCGGCCTTCGCGGAGCTCAAAAATCTATTCACGATGCCTTCGGTCATCGTGCAGACCATGGTCGCCTGCGGGGTAGAGCAAAACGATATTTTAGAACCAAGAAATAATTTGGCATGACTTTCCCTAAAAATAGGACCAAAAAGAATGCATAGTGCCAAAATTCTCGCCGAAACGGAAATGAATCAACATTTTGGCAAAATATTGGCAACTATCACATTTAAAATACCGGTACCTGCAAACACAAACATATATGCAACACCACAAACATATGCAACACCACAAACATACATAGATCTAGCTAGGCCACAAAAAGTGCATGTGCACATTGTTGGAGCGAGCTAGGGAGAAAAAAAGTAGATCTATAACATGAAGATAGCTTTCCCCTTACTTACCTATCAAAAAAAGGTAATTTCAACACTTAATTTTGATGAATCTATGGTGCAAATGAGGTGAGGAGGAGGAGGCAGCCGACAAGCTTAGAGAAGGAGGTGGGGGAATGAAGTGGGGAAAGTGAGTGTGTAGGTGTGGCTGTCCAAAAATATCTAGCTGGTCACAGGTTACTAATGGCGCACCACAGAGACATGCGCCATTAGTAACCTAACATACTAATGGCGCACCACACAGACATGCGCCATTAGTAGTTTTGCAAAAAAGTAAAAAAATAATTTTTATACTAATGGCGCAGCGTGGCACAGTGCGCCATTACTAGTTTAAACTAGTAATGGCGCACTATGCAACGGTGCGCTATTAGTAGTTTTGCAAAAAAGTAAAAAAAATACAGTAGTGGCGCACTCTATGGCTGGTGCGCCATTAGTAGTTCTAACTACTAATGGCACACTCTGCCCAGACGCGCCATTAGTATGTTTGAAAAAATGAAAAAAACATTTTGTTACTAGTGGCGCACCGTGTGCCTGGTGCGCCATTAGTGTCTTCCACACTAATGGCGCACCAACAGATGGTGCACCATTAGTATAGAGTAATGGCGCACCACATGTCTGGTGCGCCATTAGTGTCATTTCCATCTATAGCCCTTTTCCTATTAGTGATAGTCAAAAGCGAGCGGAAGTATGAGGGGCGGTGTATGGACCAGGTGCAGGGTATGGTGTATGGAACATGTGTGGAGAGGGATTCACGGAGGGTGGCCCTCACGGCCAGATCAAGAGTTTGGCTTAGATATTCCTTTGCACTGTCACGGTCCATACACAAGAAGACACTAGTGATTAGGTGGACAGTTCATCCATCTTCGGCAAGGGCAGAAAGGAGGATTAGCGACGACACGGATGTGGCACTATTGAAATAGAGGACAGGGACTGGGGGAGGGGGTCCTTGAGACATGCTTATTATGGTAGTGGCATATGATTCTTTTCTCCCGTTGAACACACGTGCATGTTTGCTAGTATGTCATAAAAGGAGAAACAATGTCCTATTTTCCATTATAAGATATAACAATAGTACCATTGTTTCATCTTTATGCACTATTACAAGATACAAGAAAAGTACCATTCTTTCATCTATACGCGGTTTTACATGGCACTTTTTCTTTCCTTGGACTCTTGCTTAAATGCCCAGTCACTCTGATACTTATTTTATTTAATTGGCATGTGAACTAGGGAAGGCATGCTTCAAACAATATGCAACACCACCTAGGATGAGTTGAAGAGACAAAGGAGAAAGGAGTATATAACTATCTCAGTCTGCCCTGAATGTTGGTTGCGGAAACAAATTTTGTGGTTGTGTTACCTTATTGTATTTTAAAACTATCTCCTCACAGAATAGAATGTTCTACAGTAGAAATACCTTAATGATGTGCATTGTTTTGCACTTGGAATGGATTATGTTCTTACATTGTGAGTGCATGTCTTTTAGAAAATTCCATATCTGATTTTACAGCGCACTGTGTGTTTCTTGTCATTTCCAGCTAGGAAGATTCTCAAATGTCTTGAATTTATATTATAGAATAATTGCAAGATCATTTAGGTTAGACTAGATTTTTTTCTTTTGGATAATGATTGATTTGCTTCCGTTTAAGAAAGATTGAGTCCATTGATACCTGGCATCATGCAATGTAATAAAAAATGTTTGACTAGACAAATAGAACGTGAGCATTTTCTATATCAGCAAGGAAAATGAACATTTAAGGAAAGCAACCCATTGTTCTACAAAATTCAATACCTACACCTGATGCATAAAAATCATATATTTTATGATTCGCACTGATAATATTGGTGACTTTAAACATTTTATTTTAGCTGTGCATCATTGTACAAAAAATAAGATGATGCACATTATTATGGGTTATCAAAATTGGGCTAAGCTTGAAAAGTATTCAATAATTCGGCCGTTAAGCTGTAGTAGCCCACCTCCCTCCGACGTGGCCTAGTGGCCAAAAACGTTTCCATCGAAAGAAGGAAAAAAGCCCAAACAAATTTCCATCTGCATCGCCCGATTCCTGGCCGCTGCCGATCGCAAAGATCAGAATGGCCGCGGCCTACCAGAAAACCCTCAGTCTAAAGTGGACCAGCTCCAGTCCCTGCTTCGGTCTAAAGTAGACCAGACTCTGAACCCGACGACAACAAGCAATGAGTTGAGAAAGCTCACCCGTGGACCAGTCCCTGCCTCAGCTCCTCCTTGTCCTCCAACATGCCCTCCTCCAAGCCTCCAACAACCAGTGCACCTCGCCTTTTCAGACCAGCATGCACCAGTCCACAAATTGACAAACAGCGAGTCAATGATGATACATTCAATTTGAATTAAATCCCCTATATTTAGTAGCTATTATGCTTTTGCAGTAAGTCGGCGATAGTACAATGCGATTCTCTCGGCAGCAACTATCATTTATAAAGAAGCTATAACAAGCTAAGAAACAAAATAAATGGGGGAGTTAAGGATGACAATATCATCACTCATTTATAAACCCTAAACAAAGTATGGGAAAGTTGTCATGTAACTTGTAAGCTTTCTTATCATTCTTTATCCTCTAAATTATTTGAGATATTGGCACCTTGATATGTTGAACAATTAGTGCAGTACAATGTTACTATATGTCTGGAAGTTGTAATGTTACGATCAGTTATATACTTACAATTCAATATGCTGATCAATTAGTACTCTATGGTTTCTTTTAACAAATCTATAAGCTATATGTCAAAAACAATGCATCATGTTGCTAGAAGGATATAACCTAATCTGGAAATCCTAGGCACGCCCCTGAACCTAAAGAGCTCCTCTCTCGTTCAGGACATAGCCCTAACCTAGACTATGCATCCTTCTTTTCCACACGTTCCAGAGAGCAATGATAAGAGTAGGGGAGCGAACTTTACCGAGAAATGTTCCAGGATCTATCGAGGATGAACTGGTTGAAGCTAGTCTTGAACTAATCCAAGATGGTGGACTGGTGAAGGTAGGCCAGAGGAGCCCTGGCCTAGACTGCCCATAGAATATTATATGGAAGTTAGTTTTTGATTTGGTGAACATTGCATTTGCAGCGACCTGATACCTAAAGAGTTGTGAAAAGCATTTGATGATTCTCTATCGGTGAACCTTCAGGGTGATGGCTACTCAGAAATTTTGAAACTAAATAACTAGGAGGACTGTAGGAGTGTAGGAGTATACCGGCATCGTGTAGGTAGATTAGAAAAGTGAAAAATTGTTAGGAAACGCGGTAATTTCAGAAAAATTCCTACGCACATGCAAGATCCATCTAGGTGATGCATAGCAATGAGAGGGGAGAGTGTTGTCCATGTACCCTCGTAGACCGAAAGCGGAAGTGTTATGACAACGCGGTTGATGTAGTCGTACGTCTTCACGATCCGACCGATCCTAGCACCGAAGAAACGACACCTCCGCGATCTGCACATGTTCAGCTCAGTGACGTCCCTCGTACTCTTGATCCAGTTGAGACCGAGGGAGAGTTTCGTCAGCATGACGGCGTGGTAATGGTGATGATGAAGCTACCAGCGCAGGGCTTCGCCTAAGCACTGCAATGATATGACCGAGGTGGAAATCTGTGGAGGGGGGGACTGCACACGGCTAAGACAACTATCAACTTGTGTGTCTATGGGGTGCCCCCCTCCCCCGTATATAAAGGAGTGGACGAGGGGAGGGCCGGCCCTCTCTATGGTGCGCCCCAAGGGGGATTCCTACTCCTAGTAGGAGTAGGTTTCCCCCTTCCCTAGTTGGAGTAGGAGAAGAAGGAAGGGGAAGAGGGAGAGAAGGAAAGAGGGGGGCGCCGCCCCCTCCCTAGTCCAATTCGGACCAGCCCATGGGGGCCGCGTAGCCACCCCTTGAGGCCCTTCTTTCCTTTCCCGTATGGCCCATTAAGGCCCATTACTTCCCCGGCGAATTCCCGTAACTCTCCGGTACTCCGAAAAATACCCGAATCACTCGGAACCTTTCCGATGTCCGAATATAGCCTTCCAATATATCGATCTTTATGTCTCGACCATTTCGAGACTCCTTGTCATGTCTTTGTTCACATCCGGGACTCCGAACAACCTTCGGTACATCAAATCACATAAATCATAATACAATCATCATTGAACGTTAAGCGTGCGGACCCTACGGGTTCGAGAACTATGTAGACATGACCGAGACACATCTCCGGTCAATAACCAATAGCGGAACCTGGATGCTCATATTGGCTCCTACATATTCTATGAAGATCTTTATCGGTCAAACCGCATAACAACCTACGTTGTTCCCTTTGTCATCATACCTAGTTCAATCTCGTTACCGGCAAGTCTCTTTACTCGTTCCGTAATGCACCATCCCGCAACTAACTCATTAGTCATACTGCTTGTAAAGCTCATAGTGATGTACATTGCCAAGAGGGCCCAGAGATACCTCTCCGATAGACGGAGTGACAAATTCTAATCTCGATCTATGCCAACTCAACAAACACCATCAGAGACACCTGTAGAGCATCTTTATAATCACCCAGTTACGTAGTGACGTTTGATAGCACACAAAGTGTTCCTCCGGTATTCGGGAGTTGCATAATCTCATAGTCAGAGGAACATGTATAAGTCATGAAGAAAGCAGTAGCAATAAAACTGAATGATCATTATGCTAAGCTAACGGATGGGTCTTGTCCATCACATCATTCTCTAATGATGTGATCCTGTTCATCAAATGACAATACATGTCCATGGCTAGGAAACTTAACCATCTTTGATTAACGAGCTAGTCAAGTAGAGGCATACTAGGGACACTATGTTTGTCTATGTATTCACACATGTACATTTTCGGTTAATACAATTCGAGCATGAATAATAAACATTTATCATGATATAAGGAAATATAAATAGCAACTTTATTATTGCCTCTAGGGCATATTTCCTTCAATCTCCCACTTGCACTAGAGTCAATAATCTAGTTCACATCATCATGTGATTTAACATCAATAGTTTACATCTTTATGTGATTAGTTCACATATCCATGTGACTAACACCCAAAGGGTTTACTAGAGTCAATAATCTAGTTCACATCGCTATGTGATTAACACCCAAAGAGTGATCATGCTTTGCTTGTGAGAGAAATTTAGTCAACGGGTCTGCCACACTCAGAGCCGTATGTATTTTGCAATTTTTCTATGTCTACAATGCTTTGCACGGAGCTACTCTAGCTAATTGCTCCCACTTTCAATATGTATCTAGATCGAGACTTAGAGTCATCTAGATCGGTGTCAAAGCTTGCATCGACTTAACTCTTTACGACGAACTCTTTGTCACCTCCATAACCGAGAAACATTTCCTTATTCCACTAAGGATATTTTTGACCGCTGTCCAGTGATCCACTCCTGGATCACTATTGTACCCTCTTGCCAAATTTATGGTGAGGTACACAATAGGTCTGGTACACAGCAGAGCATACTTTATAGAACCAATGACTGAGGCATCGGGAATGCCTTTTCATTCTCTTTCTATTTTATTCCGTGGTCGGGTTTTGAGTCTTTACTCAACTTTGCACCTTGCAACACAGGCTAGAACTCCTTCTTTGACAGTTCCATTTTGAATTACTTCAAAATTTTGTCAAGGTATGTACTATTGAAAATATATCAAGCGTCTTGATCTATCTCTATAGATCTTGATGCTCAATATGTAAGTAGCTTCACCAAGGTCTTTCTTTGAAAAACTCCTTTCAAACACTCCTTTATGCTTTCCAGAAAATTCTACATTATTTCTGATCAACATTATGTCATTCACATATACTTATCAGAAATATTGTAGTGCTCCCACTCACTTTCTTGTAAATACAGGCTTCACCACAAGTTTGTATAAAACCATTTGCTTTGATCACTTTATCAAAGCATATATTCCAACTCCGAGATGCTTGCACTAGTCCATAGATGGATCGCTGGAGCTTGCTCACTTTGTTAGCACCTTTAGGATCGACAAAACCTTTTGGTTGCATCATATACAACTCTTCTTTAAAGAATCCATTAAGGAATGTAGTTTTGACATCTATTTGCCAGATTTCATAAAAATGCGGCATTTGCTAACATGATTCGGACAAACTTAAGCATCGCTACGAGTGAGAAAATCTCATCGTAGTCAACACCTTGAACTTGTCGAAAACCTTTTGCGACAATCCGAGCATTGTAGATCGTAACACTACTATGAGCATCCGTCTTCCTCTTGAAGATCCATTTATTCTCAATGGCTCGCCGATCATCGGGCAAGTCAATCAAAGTCCATACTTTGTTCTCATACATGAATCCCATCTCAGATTTCTTGGCCTAAAGCCATTTCGTGGAATTTGGGCTCATCATCGCTTCCTCATAGTTCGTAGGTTCGTCATGGTCTAGTAACATGACTTCGAGAACAGGATTACTGTACCACTCTGGTGCTGACCATACTCTGGTTGACCTACGAGGTTCGGTAGTAACTTGATCTGAAGTTTCATGATCATCATCATTAACTTCCTCACTAATCAGTGTAGGCATCACTGAAACTGATTTCTGTGATGAACTACTTTCCAATTCAGGAGAAGGTTGTCACAGCCCTAGAAATCTTCTTGTAATTAGTGGCATTGCATCCATGCATCATTTTCAACTTCTATTAATTTTGAAATGGGGACTGATAAACCCTAGCAGCAAGTGAAATACAACTAGGGTCAAATTAAATCTTTCCCATCTACCCAAAATGGCTTTTAGAAAAGTTCATCAATTTTGGAATGGGTGAAAACTTCTTCCAAAAATGATGCACACATTTCTAGGACATTTCTGGATTTTGGAGTTAATTCATACGTATTTGAATTTGGACAATTAAATGCTATATAATATCTTGAATGTCCAAATAATTCTGAACTTAAGTGAGGGCTGTTGGAAATATTCCATACAGAGCCCACAATTATTTTCAGGGTTTTTGAAAATGCCTTAGCATTTTAATTAAGTCAAAACAATTACAGAAAAATAGAAAATAGAAACTAAATAAAAGAGAGAGAGAGAGAAGGAAACAAACATGGCGCCACCTGGGCCTCATCTGTGCTGGCCGAGCCCACCTGGCATGGTGCCAGTCATCCCTAACCTCTGCCAGTAGGCAGAGGCGGGACAGCGCACACGCGTGCGAGGTGCCACGCCTACTCCTGCTTGCCGCCGAGCCTCTGGACGCGTGGGTGAACGCTCCGGCGTCGTCCCGATCTGCCCGACCTCTCTCACTCTCCCCCTGCTCTCTCCCTCGCCTCTGCACCTCGGACTGAACGCGCCCGCCGTCGACGACGAGCACCACTGCGGCCATCGCCTCCCCCTCGTCCCCTCGAGCAGCCCAGAAGCACCGCCGCGTCCTCCCCTTCCTCTCCACCGAGCCACGCCCCGCCGGACGCCTCGAAGCACCGTCCCCGACCCTTCATCCTCCTCGGGTCGCTGGAGATCCGCCTCGCCGCCCCGCTCACTCCGACACCTCCCCGGCCCCGCCATCTGCACTTGAAGACTCACCGTGAGCCACTGAACCTCTCCTCTCCGCCTTTTCCTTCGCACACACCCCGTAGCCGCTGCCTCGCGAGCACCCGAAGCCGCCGTCCGCCATGGCCGGCGAGCCCCGTGCCCCCGAGCCCCTCTGCTCCTACTAGATGCTCCGGCGTGTTTCTGATGACCGTTAGGTGCTGCCTAGCACCTCCGTTTGCTCGCCCTCAAACTGCAGCCCTGCGCCCATGGAACCCGAGCCCCACCGCCGCTTGACCTCATCGCTGAGCCCAACTCCAGCAACCCCAGGGCCTCCCTCCACCTCCGTTGGATGCGGCCGAGTGCCAGCTTTCCAACGGGACCGCCCGCGGCCCAAGCAACCTCCTGTAGGTGAAACCCGAGCCACTCCGGTGCACACCCGCCGCGGATTTGGTCGCCAGCGTTCACACACCGGTGGTGATGACGTGGCACCGTCATTAGGGACTAAGTACCAACTTAATTACCCCCTGACCCACTGACACACGGGCCCCACGCCCTTAGTTAACCATAGTTTAAATTCTTGTTAGTTTCAACTAATCACCATGGCCCCACGCGTCAGTGTTGACCTGGCTGACGTGGCCCCTGACCGACCCCACCCGTCAGTGACCCAAGCCAGCTTGTGACACTGACCAATGGGCCCCACTGGTCAGGTTTGACCTGGACCAGCGCCTGTTGACCTGCTGAGGTCAGCATGACGCAATGCTGACGCAGTAATAGGCTTTTCTCGATTTATTCTTATTCAGGTAATTTCAGAAAATAGTGCTAACTTCAAAAATTCATATAAAATCAACCGTAACTCAGAATGAAATAATTTATATATGAAAAATTATCAGAAAAATTCAAGGAATCTGTTTTTGGCATTTTCATGCATGTTAGAACAACTAATGGCTGCTGTTTAGGCCAATTCACATAAATGGAATTTAAACTCTCACATATGGAGTTTGAATTTGAACCTAGGGTTCAAACCAACTCCATTTAACATGTTGCTAGTTGCATTAGCTCAAAACGCAGCATATTGACATGTCATGATCATGCATCATATTGTGCATTGCATTGATTGTGCTCATTCTCTGTTGCCGGTGGTTGTCCCCTCTCGATAGACGTTGTACCGACGCTGTGATCGTTGACACTGATGAAGACCCAATGATATCTTCAGAAGTGCCAGGCAAGGAAAACCCCCTTGTTCATTCCAATACAACCCCACTCTCGCTCCTGCTCTCTTTTACTGCATTTGGACAATGACGATTCAATTGTTACATGCTGCGTTAGTTGAACCCTTTTCCTCTGCATGACCTGTCATTGCCACAGTAAATAGATGAAACCCACTAGCATGAGTAGGAGTTGTTTGAGCCCTGATGTGCCTACTCATTCATGTTTGTTTGTCATGCCTGCTACTGCTTAGAGTTGAGTCAGGTCTGATTCACCGGGGATGAATCAGAGGTGTGTAAACATGTCCTACTGTTGAGAGCTACGTGTGTGAACACGATTTGGTAAAGGTGGCGGTGAGAGGCCATGTAGGAGTACGTGGTGGGTTGTCTCATTGAAACCGTTCTTAGGAACTGAGTTCTGTGTTTGTGATCCATGAAACAGTTACTACCATGCATTGGGCCTGAAACCAATGGACCCTCTCGGCTTCTTGATCACCCTTGTCCTCTGTCCAGGAGTTGCAACTAGTTTCTGGTGTTTATAGGATATGTGTTGGCGGCCGGCAGTAGCGCTGACCCTAGGGGTGGGCTATGATGCAGTAGATACACCGTGGCAGGGCATGCCGGGCGCCTGTTTGGTGTCTCGGAACCCTGTACACATCATCCGGGGCCGTATGTGGAAACCTCGGCCGGACTCCCTGCGGATGGAACATGGATAGGCGATAAACCTGGACTAGAGACTTGAGTGTTTAGGTAGGCCGCGGCCGACACCCTCGTTGGGCTTCCGCTTGAAGGTTGCAGAGTACATGTCGTGTAAACGGTGGTAAGTGGTGAGAGCGTGTGTGAAGAAGTACGCCCCTGCAGGGTTATAAATGATCTATTCGAATAGCCGTGTCCGCGGTAAAGGACTTCTGGGTTGCCTATAACAGTTCATAGACAAGTGAAAGTGGATACTCTAAAACTCGCAAGATAAGTGTGAGTGCTATGGATGGCCTTCTCGTAGGGAGACGGGAGCGGATCCATAGTGGTGTATTGAATGGTGAATATGTGGACTCGTGTGCGCCACCTCAAAAGAGTTGCTTGCAGTCGTAGTTCAGATTAGCTACTAAGTCAAAGCTGGCTTGCTGCAGTTAAACTCCACCCCCCTTGTTGATATCGATGCATATGTAGCTAGTTCCGATGTAAGTCTTGCTGAGTACCTTTGTACTCACGTTTGCTTAATTTATGTTTTGCAGAGAGAGACTTCAGTCTCGCTAGTAGTTCCGCATGGACTTCGACGTTAGCTTGATACCTCAGCTACGATATTGTGCCCTCAGCAGGATCTGGTAGATAGTCAGGCTTCTTAGCCTTTTTTCCATTTGTAGATGTCTGTACTCAGACATGTTAAGCTTCCGCATGTGTTTGATTTGTATGCTATGATTTTTGGGTCATGAGACCCATGTTTGTAATATCTCGCTCCTCGGAGCCAAATGAATAAATACTTGAGTTGTAGAGTTATGTTGTGATGCCATGTTGTATTTACACATATCGAGCATATTGTGTGTATGATTGAAATGCTTGGTATGTGTGGGATTCGACAATCTAGTTGTTTATCCTTGGCAGCCTCTCTTATGGGGAAATGTAGTCTAGTGCTTCCATGAGCCATAGTAGTCCGCTACAGCCCGGTTCACCGGAGTCCTGTTAGCCCAGCACTACTGCTCAGGACACTTGACTGGCCGACATGTGTTTCACTTCGTTCTTGTGTCTGTCCCTTCGGGGAAATGTCACGCGGTGACATCCGAGGTCCTGCCTAGCCTGCTACAGCCTGGGTTCCTGGAGTCCTGTTAGCCCAGTGCTACAGTCCGGATTCACACGCTGCTGATTGACACGCTCGATGTGATTCATGTATGCCTGTCCCCATAGGTTAGTGCCGCTTTGGGTTCACGACTAGCCATGTCGGCCCGGGTTCTCTGTCATATGGATGCTAGCGACACTATCATATACGTGGGTCAAAAGGCGCAAACGGTCCCGGGCCATGGTAAGGCGACACCCATGGGAATATCGTGCATGAGGCCGCAAAGTAATATGAGGTGTTACCGGCTAGATCGATGTGACTTGGAATCGGGGTCCTGACAGCTTTGGTATCAGAGCCTGACTGCCTGTAGGATTACCAAGCCAAACTGGACAAAGTCGAGTGTAGAAATGCTTTAGTTATGTAAGGGAATTGATTATGGAAGGGAACGTAAGGCTCTTTTTACTCCTTTACCCTATGGCCTTCTAATCTGAGTCATCCTCTTCTCTTCTATGGGGATTAAGAACTAGGCTTCTCATCTTTCTATCAGGATCAAGTGTTACTAATCTGTAGACTCTTAAGATTGTTGGATTCAAGCCCAGTTCAGTCTCTACTACTTCTGTGTGTTCATAGTTGGTCTCGGAACCTTGATATTGTGCTTCTGAGTGGTTATGCCACCATTTCGCAGGATATCTCAAATCAATTTGAGCAATTACAGCCGTTATGCTATCCGAGTCATCCCATGTTTATAACTAGTTTGATGCATTTGCAAGTTCCTTCTTCCGTTACCGACGTTCCTTTGGGCCAGTTTATCCACACTAATCGGTGAGTTGAGGTACTCTGTTGCCTCGACATATATGTTGGAGCTATTATTATGACCCTAGGTGTCTAGAGTATCACCTGGTAATCTAGCAATGCTTTACATCCCCAATGTGATGATTCTGGCCACCATTCTTGAAAGCATCCTGTGATGCCATTTAGTAGTAGATATTCTATTCCTGGGTTTTTGAACCCGAGATTCACCCTACTTCATGTCGTTAGTATTTGCTAGTTCCCTTAAGATATTAGTAACCTTTGCGATAGTCCTCGAGGTCCGTGGTATTTCCTTCTTCCAAATACCATGAACCATTAAGGCAGATGTTCTTTGAACCAAAAGATCACTATTAGAGTACTCCTGAGGAGTTCTCCATTCATAATTGTGATTCTGCCAGTTCTACCTTTCTGCATGGGTTATCTGGAAGAAAAATGTTGAACTCGTTCGACATACTAACCCATGAACCCACAACTCAAAATGTTATATGCTCCTTGAGTTGTCCATTCTCAGCTGTATTTCGACCATCATCTATAAATTGATAGTCAGGAATAGTTGTGCATTCGTGTTCATCGATGCCTATTATTCTTGTGGTCCGTCAAGCCATTCTATTTCAGAATGACTAGGAGAAACAAACTCCAGTACCTCATCCATATCCAGGATTGGGTCAAAGTAGTTGTGTTCTACAGATCAAATGCCATCCAGCTTTTGCTCTGTTCTACCCTGGAGTATTACCCCTTTTATGTCAGGACTTTCATGAGAATTGCACCACCTCTTATAAATTCTTGACGCAGTAATACTTCTTGCCATCATTGTTCATTCCTCAGTTCCGTGTTATTATAACCGGAATGCCGACAAGTGAACCGTGATGTGTGAAAGCAATATTCCTAGCAACTCTGTTGCTTGGTAGTTAATGGACAATACTCTCATTCTTAGCGTGTTGGTAATTAAATCACCATCCTAAGATTGATCGTGCTACCTAGTCCATATTTCCGGGTGCACTCATCGACCAATGAGTTAGGACTGTGATAATCCCTCGCTCCTTGATCATATCGTCTTGCCCTGAAAAGCAAGATTGTTCTCGAGCTTAATAACATATCGGTGGTTCGTGATTTTCTGAATATCTTCTCGGAGGTATCACCCGGCTGTCACCTGATCGCTATGTTGAGTTCGTGATCAAGTTGGTTTCTTGTAGCCACCCTCTTCCCCAGGAATCTGTGTTGGATACCCCTGAGCTAGTTGGTTAAGCTTAACAACAACTTGGAGAGTTGGAAGATAAAAGCTTGTCCTACCACGCTCATCCCTAAGGGATATCTTGTATCTATGTTGAAGAAAGATAATATCTTCATCGATTGATCCACGTGATCAATTGTCGGCGCAAAGTGATATGAGGTGTTACCGGCTAGATCGATGTGACTTGGAATCGGGGTCCTGACAAAGGTACAATTACCTCATCAAGTTCTACTTTCCTCCCACTCACTTCTTTTGAGAGAAACTCCTTCTCTAGAAGGGATCCATTCTTAGAAACAAAATATCTTGCCTTTGGATCTGTGATAGAAGGTGTACCCATCAGTTTCTTTTGGGTATCCTACGAAGACGCACTACTCCGATTTGGGTTTGAGCTTATCAGCTTGAAACTTTTTCACACAAGCATCGCAGCCACAAACTTTAAGAAATGACAGCTTTGGTTTCTTGCCAAACCATAGTTCATACGGTGTCATCTCAACGGATTTAGATGGTGCCCTTTTTAACGTGAATGCAGCTGTCTCTAATGCATAACCCCAAAACTATAGTGGTAGATCAGTAAGAGACATCATAGATCGCACCATATCTAACAAAGTACGATTACGACTTTTGGACACACCATTACGTTGCGGTGTTCTGGGTGGCATGAGTTGCGAAACTATTCTGCATTGTTTCGAATGAAGACCAAACTCGTAACTCAAATATTCGTCTCCGCGATCAGATCGTAGAAACTTTTTCTTGTTACAATGATTTTCCACTTCACTCTGAAATTCTTTGAACTTTTCAAATGTTTCAGACTTATGTTTCATCAAGTAGATACATCATCTGTGAAGGTCAGAAAATAACGATACGCGCCGCGAGCCTCAACACTCATCGGACTGCATACATCAGTATGTATTATTTCCAATAAGTCAGTTGCTCACTCCATTGTTCCGGAGAACGGAGTCCTAGTCATCTTGCCCATGAGGCATGGTTCGCAAGCATCAAGTGATTAATAATCAAGTGATTCCAATAGCTCATCAGCATTGTGTTTCTTCATGCGCTTTACACCAATATGACCTAAATGGCAGTGCCACAAATAAGTTGCACTATCATTATTAACTTTGAATCTTTTGGCTTCAATATTATGAATATGTGTATCACTACGATCGAGATTCAATAAACCATTTATATTGAGTGTATGACCATAGAAGGTTTTATTCATTTAAACAGAACAACAATTATTCTTTGACATAAATGAATAACCGTATTGCAATAAACATGATCCAATCATATTCGTGCTCAACGCAAACACCAATTAACATTTATTTTAGGTTCAACACTAATCCCGAAGGTAAAGGGAGTGTGCGATGGTGATCTTATCAACCTTGGAATCACTTCCAACGCACATCATCACCTCGCCCTTAACTAGTCTCTGTTTATTTTGCAACTCCCATTTCGAGTTACTACTCTTAGTAACTGAACTAGTATCAAATACCGAGGGCTTTGCTATAAACACTAGTAAAGTACACATCAATAACATGTATATCAAATATACCTTTGTTCACTATGCCATCCTTCTTATCCGCCAAGTATCTAGGGCAGTTCCACTTCAGTGACCATTTCCTTTGCAGTAGAAGCACTCAGTTTCAGGCTTGGGTCTAGCTTTGGGCTTCTTCATGGGAGTGGCAACTTTGCTTGCCATTCTTCTTGAAGTTCCCTTTCTTTCCTTTGCCCTTTTACTTGAAACTAGTGGTCTTGTCAACCATTAACACTTGATGCTTTTCTTGATTTCTACCTTCGCCGATTTCAGCATCACGAAGAGCTCGGGGAATCGTTTTCATCATGGGAATCGTTTTCATCACCCCTTGCATATTATAGTTCATCACGAAGTTCCAGTAACTTGGTGATAGTGACTAGAGAACTCTGTCAATTACTATCTTATCTGGAAGATTAACTCTCACTTGATTAAAGCGATTGAGTACTCAGATATTCTGAGCACATGCTCACTGGTTGAGCTATTCTCCTCCATCTTGTAGGCAAAGTAGTCATCAAAGGTCTCATACCTCTTGACTCGGGCATGAGTATGAAATACCAATTTCAGCTCTTAGAACATCTCATATGCTCCATGACATTTCAAAACATTTTTGATGTCCCGGTTCTAAGACGTAAAGCATGGTACACTAAACTATCAAGTAGTCATCATATCGAGCTTTGCCAAACGTTCATAACGTCTAGATCTGCTCCTGCAATAGGTCCGTCACCTAGCGGTGCATCAAGGACATAATTCTTCTATGCAGCAATGAGGATAAACCTCAGATCATGGACCTAGTCCGCATCGTTGCTACCATCATCTTTCAACTTATTTTTCTCTAGGAACATATCAAAAATAAAACGGGGAACTATATGCGATTAATTGATCTACAACATAGATATGCAAATACTATCAGGACTAAGTTCATGATAAATTTAAGTTCAATTAATCATATTACTTAAGAACTCCCACTTACATAGACATCCCTCTAATCATCTAAGTGATCACGTGATCCATATCAACTAAACCATGTCCAATCATCACGTGATATGGAGTAGTTTTCAATGGTGAACATCACTATGTTGATCATATCTACTATATGATTCACGCTCGACCTTTTGGTCTCAGTGTTCCGAGGCCATATCTGCATATGCTAGGCTCGTCAAGTTTAACCCAAGTATTCTGTATTTGCAAAACTAGCTTGCACCCTTTGTATGTGAACGTAGAGCTTATCACACCCGATCATCACGTGGTGTCTCAGCACGAAGAACTGTCGCAACGCTGCATACAGGGAGAAAACTTATACCTTGAAATTTTAGTAAGGGATCATCTCATAATGCTACCGTCGTACTAAGCAAAAGAAGATGCATAAAAGATAAACATCATATGCAATCAAAATATGTGACATGATATGGCCATTACCATCTTGTGCCTTTGATCTCCATCTCCAAAGTACTATCATGATCTCCATCGTCACCGGCATGACACCATGATCTCCATCATCTTGATCTTTACCAATGTGTCGTCACATGGTCATCTCGCCAACTATTGCTTTTGCAAATATTGCTATCGCATAGCGATAAAGTAAAGCAATTATATGGTGCTTGCATCTTATGCAATAAAGAGACAACCATAAGGCTCCTGCCAGTTGCCGATAAATTTGACAAAACATGATCATCTCATACAACAATTTATATCTCATCACGTCTTGACCATATCACTTCACAACATGCCCTGCAAAAACAAGTTAGACGTCCTCTACTTTGTCGTTGCAAGTTTTACGTGGCTGCTACGGGCTTAGCAAGAACCGTTCTTACCTACGCATCAAACCACAATGATTTTTCGTCAAGTTTGCTGTTTTAACCTTCAACAAGGACCGGGCGTAGTCACACTCAATTCAACTAAAGTTGGAGAAACAGACACCCACTAGCCACCTGTGTGCGAAGCACGTCGGTAGAACCAGTCTCACGTAAGCGTACACGTAATGTCGGTCTGAGCCGCTTCATCCAACAATACCGCCGAATCAAAGTATGACATACTGGTAAGCAGTATGACTATTATCGCCCATAGCTCTTTGTGTTCTACTCGTGCATATAACATCTACGCATAGACCTGGCTCGGATGCCACTGTTGGGAAACGCAGTAATTTCAAAAATTTCCTACGCACACGCAAGATCCATCTAGGTGATGCATAGCAACGAGAGGGGAGAGTGTTGTCCACGTACCTTTGTAGACCGAAAGTGGAAGCGTTATGACAACACGGTTGATGTAGTCGTACCTCTTCACGATACAACTGATCCTAGCACCGAAGATACGGCACCTCCGCGATCTGCACACGTTTAGCTCGGTGACGTCCCTCGTGCTCTTGATCCAGTTGAGGCCGAGGGAGAGTTTCGTAAGCACCACGACGTGGTGACGGTGATGATGAAGCTACTGTCGTAGGGCTTCGTGATGACCCACAAGTATAGGGGATCTATCGTAGTCCTTTCGATAAGTAAGAGTGTCGAACCAACGAGGAGAATAGCCATAAGTATTGTGACATAAAGTGAAATAAAAGTCCATAATGCCATAAATATCGATATAAAAGCATGATGCAGAATGGATGTATCAACTCCCCCAAGCTTAGAACTCACTTGTCCTCAAGCGAAAAGCTGATAACAATAAATATGCCCTCATGTTTAGAGGTAGAGGTGTCGATAAAAATAAAATTCGGACATGAAGGCATCATGATTATTCTCATAACAACAATATATATAGATTTTGTCATATGATTACTTATGTTCAAGTGATGATCTATTCACAATGCAAGAGTATAAATCATAAACCTTATTGGGCTCCGACAAACTATAATCTCAGTCATTGAAGGAATTGCAATTTATCATAACATCGGAAAGAGTCTATGTCAGAGCTAAAAAGCAAGTCCACATACTCAACTATCATTTAATCCTCCATAGTTGCTAACACTCACGCGATACTTGTGGTTACGGAGTTTTAGTCGGACACAGAGAAAGATAGGGGCTTATAGTTTTGCCCCACAACCTTTTACCTCAAAGGTAATGTCAACAATAATGGTTCATGCTCCCCTACATCCAATTAGATATATATATATCATGTTCTTTCCAACATGCTGAGCTTGCCAAAGGATAAAATAAAAAACAAAAAGGTGAAGATCACCATGACTCTTGCATAAGGTAGAAGATAATAATAAAGGATAGGCCCTTCGCAGAGGGAAGCAGAGGTTGCCATGCCCTTTTATGGTTGGATATATAAAATCTCAATGCGAAAGAACGTCACTTTATATTGCCCCTTGTGATATGAACCTTTATTATGCAGTCCGTCGCTTTTATTACTTCCACATCACAAGATCGTATAAAGCTTATTTCTCCCACACCAAGCAATCATACATATTTAGAGCAATTTTTTACTGCTTTGCACCGATGACAACTTACTTGAAGGATCCTCCTCAATCCATAGGTAGATATGGTGGACTCTCATGGCAAAACTGGTTTAAGGATATTTGGAAGCACAAGTAGTATTTCTACTTGGTGATGATAATTTGGCTAGCATGAGGGGGAAGGCAAGCTCAACAAGTTAGAGGATCCATGACAACATACTTTATCTCAAATATAAGAAATACATAACTCATTACGTTGTCTTCCTTGTCCAACATCAACTCTTTAACATGTCATATTTTAATGAGTGCTCCCAATCATAAAAGATGTCAATGATAATATATCTATATGTGAAAACCTCTCTTTCCTTATTACTTCCTATTAATTGCAACAATGACCAATGCTATGTCTGCCAACTCCCAACAACTTTTAATCATCATACTCTTTCTATGTGAAGTCATTGCTCTCAATAAGATCAATATGAACTTTTTTTCTTTTCTCTTTCTTTTATTCACCCAAGATCATGGAAAAATAATCAAGCCCTTAACTCAACACTAATCTTTATTATATATAGCTCACGGACTCGATTACATAGAGAGATCATAAAGCAAAACTCAGAACTAGATCATGCCATAAACTTTATTCTACTAGATCAAGATACTACTAATAGGATCGAACTAAGAAAAACGGTGAAGATAGGAGTTGTGATTGTGATACGATACCGGGGCACCTCCCCCATGCTAGGCAGTTGCCAAGGGGAGTGCCCATACCCATGTGATCATGTCTCCTTCTTTGTTGTTGGTGTAATATTCTTGGCGATTATTCCTCTCAGGATACGGTTCTCCTCCTCGAGCTTATTGACTTGCCGCTTGAGGTCCATGATTTCCTTACGAAGCTTTCCTATGATAGCTAAAGCTCCTTGCACCCAAGGGTGTTGCATAGCTGCGGGAGAACAAGTGACACTCCTCTTCATATTTTCATAAGTAAGAAATCTAACATTAGAAGGGATAACCGAGCTTGGAATAGCTGAGCTCTGTAGTCCCCCCATCGTGAACCCAGCTCGGAGGCGAGAGGTGACTTCTTGATCCTCCATAGCATCTACTCTCATCAAGTCAGCCTCCATCTTTCCTCCGTTGCTGGCCCAAAGTGGTCAGCGTCGTTGTTTGCCCTTACTTCCGGTGCCGGATTAGATACCCGGCTCTCCCCGATTGACTCTTGAGAAGACATCTTGATCTAATCTGCAGCAGCAACAGCTCGAAAACAAAAACAGGAGATTTTTGCGTGATACGGGAGTCAAAACCCCCGGAAGATTATATAATGAATTTTTACCGAGCAAAATACGTCACGTGCAAGAAAACGGAGTCCGGAAGGCACACGAGGTGCTCACGAGGTAGGGGGGCGCGCCCAGGGGGTAGGGCGTGCCCACCACCCTCATGGGGCCCTCGTGTCCTTCCCGGACTGCTACTTATTTGTCTATTTTTCTAAATATTCCAAAACGGAGAAATATTGCCTAAAAAATTGTTTTGGAGTCGGTTTACTTACCGTACCACATACCTATTCCTTTTCGGGGTCTGAAACGCTCCAGAAAGTGTCCCTTATGTACTCCTCCAGGGTTACGGTTTCAATAATATTGGTTTCAACATTTATGGGATTACCTGAGATATAATGTTTAATTCTTTGACCGTTTACCACCTTTGGATTTGTGCCTTCGAAGTTGTTGATTTTTATGGCACCAGAACGATAGACCTCTTCGATAACATAGGGGCCTTCCCATTTAGAGAGAAGTTTTCCTGCAAAAAATCTTAAACGAGAGTTGTATAGCAATACATAATCACCTACATTAAACTCACGCTTTTGTATCCTTTTGTCATGCCATCTTTTAACCTTTTCTTTACACAACTTGGCATTTTCATATGCTTGGGTTCTCCATTCATCAAGTGAGCTAATATCAAATAACCTCTTTTCACCGGCAAGTTTAAAATCATAGTTGAGCTCTTTAATAGCCCAATATGCCTTATGTTCTAGTTTGAGAGGTAAGTAACATGCTTTTCCATAAACCATTTTATACGGAGACATACCCATAGGATTTTTGTATGCAGTTCTATAAGCCCATAACGCATCATCAAGTTTCTTAGACCAATTCTTTCTAGACCTATTAACAGTCTTTTGCAAAATTAATTTGAGCTCTCTATTGCTCAACTCTACTTGACCACTAGACTGTGGGTGATAAGGATATGCAATTCTATGATTAACATCATATTTAGCAAGCATTTTATGGAAAGCACCATGAATAAAGTGTGAACCACCATCAGTCATTAAATATCTAGGGACTCCAAACCTCGGGAAAATAACTTCCTTAAGAATTTTAATAGAAGTGTTATGATCAGCACTACTAGTTGGAATAGCTTCTACCCACTTAGTAATGTAATCAACAACAACTAGAATATGTGTGTATCCATTAGAGGCAAGAAAAGGTCCCATATAATCGAAGCCCCAAACATCAAACGGTTCAATAACTAGAGAATAATTCATAGGCATTTCTTGACGTCTACTAATATTACCAATTCTTTAACATTCATCACAACACAAGACAAACTTACGGGCATCCTTGAAGAGAGTAGGCCAATAAAAACCAGATTGCAATACCTTATGTGCAGTTCTATCTCCAGCGTGGTGTCCTCCATAAGACTCGGAATGACACTTGCGTAGGATCTGTTCATGTTCATGCTCAGGTACACAACGTCTAATAACACCATCTACTCCTTGATAAAGATGTGGGTCATCCCAAAAGTAATGTCTTAAATCATAGAAAAACTTTTTCTTTTGTTGGTATGTGAAGCTAGGTGGTATAAATTTAGCAACAATATAATTAGCATAATCAGCATACCATGGAGTACTACGAGAAGTACTTATAACATTTAATTGTTCATCAGGAAAGTTACCATTAATAGGTAGTGGGTCATCAAGAATATTTTCTAACCTAGATAAGTTGTCTGCAACGGGGTTCTCAGCTCCCTTTCTATCGACAATATGCAAATCAAATTCTTGTAGCAAGAGAACCCATCTAATAAGTCTAGGTTTAGCATCTTTCTTTTCCACAAGATATTTAATAGCAGCATGATCAGTTTGAATAGTTACTTTAGAATCAACAATATAAGATCTGAACTTATCACAAGCAAATACAACTGCTAAAAGCTCTTTTTCAGTAGTAGCATAATTTCTTTGAGCATTGTCTAGAGTCTTACTAGCATAATGAATCACATTTAATTTCTTATCAACTCTTTGCCCTAGAACAGCACCTACAGCATAATCACTAGCATCACACATTATTTCAAAGGGTAGGTTCCAATCAGGTGGCTGAACAACAGGTGCAGAGACTAATGCTTTCTTAAGTATTTCAAATTCTTCTACACAATCATCATCAAACAAATGGTATATCTTTTTGCAAAAAATTAGTCAAGGACCGAGAAATTTTTGAGAAGTCCATAATGACCTCCTATAAAATCTGGCGTGACCAAGGAAACTTCTTATACCTTTGATGTCCTTGGGACATGGAATCTTTTCAATAGAATCAACCTTGGCTTTATCAACTTCAATACCTCTTTCAGAAAATTTGTGCCCCAAGACAATACCTTCATTAACCATAAAGTGGCACTTTTCCCAATTCAAGACAAGATTAGTTTCTTCACATCTATGCAAAACTCGATCAAGATTGCTCAAGCAATCATCAAAAGAGGAACCATAGACGAAAAAGTCGTCCATGAAAACCTCACAAATCTTTTCACAAAAGTCAGAGAATATAGCCATCAGGCATCTTTGAAAGGTAGCAGGTGCATTACATAAACCAAAAGGCATACATCTATAAGCAAAATGTCAGGACCCCGATTCCAAGTCACATCGATCTAGCCGGTAACACCTCATATCACATTGCGGCCTCACGCACGGTATCCCCACGGGTGTCGCCTTACCATGGCCCGGGACCGTTTGCGCCTTTTGGCTCACATATATGATAGTGTCGCTAGCATCCATATGATAGAGAACCTGGGCTGACATGGCTAGTCGAGAACCCAAAGCGGCACAGACATATGGGGACAGGCATACATGAATCACATCGAGCATGTCGGTCATCAACGTGTGAATCCAGGCTGTCGCACTGGGCTAACAGGACTCCGGTAACCCGGGCTGTAGCAGGCTAGGCAGGACTCCGGATGTCACCGCGTGACATTTCCCCGAAGGGACAGACACAGGAACGAAGTGAAACACATGCCGGCCAGTCAAGTGTCCAGAGCAGTAGTGCTGGGCTAGCAGGACTCCGGTGAACCGGGCTGTAGCGGACTACTATCGCTCAGGAAGCACTAGACTACATTTCCCCATATGAGAGGCTGCCAAGGATAAACAACTAGATTGTCGGGTCCCACTCATACCAAGCATTTCAATCATACACACAATATGCCCGATATGAGTACATACAACATGGCATCACAACAAAACTCTACAACTCAAGTACTTTATTTAAAAAGGCTCCGAGGAGCCATACATAACATATTCATACAGGTAGGGGTCACACGACCCGACACTCAAGTCATACAATCATACAAGCACATGTGGAAGCAACTTAGTCTGAGTACATACACTAGAAAGAAAGAAGGCCTCTCGAAGCCTGTCTATCTACATAGGGCCCTCCATGGCCAGGATCACTACCTGGGTGGCAAGTCACTCATCGACGTCGAGATCTACATAAAACCCATCGAAGGGGGCGGTGTTGTCGTCTGAAAACAGTAATTAAGCAAACATGAGTACAAAGGTACTCATCAAGTCTTACATCAGAACCTACTATACATGCTCATTCTCAAGAAGGTGGTGGAGTTATTGCAGCAAGCCAACTTTGACTCTTGGCTAAGCTATCCTATGGGACACCACTAGTAAAATAGTTTTCGCACACGAGTCAACTAATCACCAACACAATACTCCACCGGGGATCCTCCCTTGTCATCCTACGAGAGAGCCATCCTCGGTACTCACATTTATCTTGAGTCTTTTAGTAGTATCCATTAACTTGTCTATGAACTGTATAGGTAACCAAGTAGTCCTTTACCACGGACGCGGCTATTCGAATAGATGATGTTAACCCTGCAGGGGTGTACTTCTTCATACATGCTCTCACCACTTACCGCCGTTTACACGACATGTACTCGGCAACCTTCAAGCCGAAGCCCAACGAGGGTGTCGGCCACGGCCTACCTAAACACTCAAGTCTCTAGTCTAGGTTTATGGCCTATCCAGGTTCCATCCGCAGGGAGTCCGGCCGAGGTTTCCACATACGGCCCCGAACGATGTGAACAGGGTTCCCGAGACACCAAACGGGTGACTCGGTACACCGTGCCATGGTGTATCTACCGCAACATAGCCCACCCCTAGGGTCAGCGCTATGCACGACCGCCAACACATAACCTACAAACACCAGAAACTAATTGCAACTCCTGGACAGAGTACTAGGGTGATTAAGAAGCCGAGAGGTCCATTGGTTTCGGGCCCAATGTATGGTAGTAACTGAATCTTAAATCACACATACAGATCTCAGTTCTTAGGGACGGCCTCAATGAAACAACCCACCATGTACTCCTACATGGCCTCTCATGGATACCTTTACCAAAACATGTTCAACACATCCCTCACATTACCGACATAATCATTTCACTCTAGCCCATCACCCAGATGAACCAGACCTGACACAACTCTAAGCATAGCAGGCATAGGAAGGTAGGAAACACAAACATGGCTCAATCAACTCCTACACATGCTAGTGGGTTTCATCTAGTTACTGTGGCAATGACAGGTCATGCAGAGGTTAAGGGTTCAACTACCATAGCACACAGTAGTTTGAAACGATGTTGTCTTAATGCAGTAAATGAGAGCAGAGGCGAGAACATGGGATTGTATTGATATGATCAATGGGGCTGCTTGCCTGATGTAGTGGTAGTAGGGTACTACCCTTCAGACGGATATTCGAGGTTATCCTCGGAGACAGAACCTACCACGAAAAACACACCGAACATAATCAATACATGACGATATGCAACAATATGATGCATGCTATGACATGGCAATATGAATGTGTCTTGGCCTAGTGCAAGCTAAAACAGAAAGGAATGAACTCATTTGAATCAAAGATTCAAATGTTAGTTCATTTAACATAGCCATTTTAGAGCATTATATTATTTTGCTTAAACAACAAGGTTAACTTCTTCTTTCATGCATGAAACCATTACCAATGGATAGATTGAATTTTTCTGATCAAAATTCATATATAAATCTTTGCATTTGGAGTTACAGAATAATTTCTATGAATTTTTGAAGTTTGCAACAATTTCTGGAATTTTTTGTATAAAAATAAATCCAGAAATTAGTTATTGCGTCAGCAGTGTGTTAGGGTGACATCAGTGGTCAACGGGACGGTCCAGGTCAAACCTGACAGTGGGTCCCGCGTGTCAATGTGATTAGTTTAACTAGATATTAGTTAATACTAATCCTAATTAGTCAGCAGGGCTAGGCCCTACCTGTCATTGACCCAGGGGGGGTCAAACTGGGCCCACCAGTGGTCAAACGGGGTCATCGGGGTCAACTTACCGGGGTTTAGCCGCCGGCGAGGCCAAACGCGGCGGTGCAGGTGCTGGTTTCACCTACAGGGCACCGTTCGGGGCGCCGTTGGGCTCTATGGATAGCTGGGAGCGAGTCGCGGTGGTTGGTGCGGTGGTTGGGCTCGGGGTCACCGGAAACGGCGCTGACGACGAGTTTGGCGGCGGCCGGAGCTTGGGTGAGCTCGGACCCGTCACTTGGAGGCAAGGCGAGGCACGGGCGTGGTGCGTTGTGCTCCTGGGATGTGGTGAAGTTAGTGGACTAAGTGGCGTGGCCGTGGCATGGCCGGAGCCTCGTCGACGACGAGCTCCACGGCGGCGCGTGCGGGTGAACTCCGTGTGCTCGCTGTGGTGCACGAGAAGGAGAGTGGATAGGATAGGAAGGTGGCTAAGCTCACGGCGGTTGCGACGGAGTTGACGGCGAGGTCGGGGACGAGCCGGAGCAAGCGGGGCGGCGGAGGCGATCTGGCCGGCAGGAGGTTGAAGACGAGCTCGGTGAAGATGCTCAGGGGCCTCCGGCGGGGCGTGGCTCGGTGGGACGGTCGAGGAGGGAGTGGCGGAGCTTCAGGACACGGTGGAGCGGCGCGTTGACGACGGTGGGCACCGTTACGGCGGCGGAACGACGGCGGCTGCGTCGGCCATGGCGGAGGGGAGCGAGGGAAAGACGCTGGGGGAATGGACATGTCTAGGGGGGTCGGTGCGCGACGTGGGGGGGAAGTAGGGAGGCGGGCGGCTGCATGGCACGCGCTGGTGCCGGCGTCGAGCAACTGCCTGCCAGCCTGGCCAAGCCAAGCAGCTCGCTGGAGCGTTGGCTGGGCTGGGCCGACAGGTGGGCCTGCTGGGTGGGCGCCAGGTAAGCTTTTTCTTTCTCTCTTTTCCTGTTTGTTTTCTTTTTCTAATTTTTTGTAACTTTAGGGCTTTATTAAAAATACTTAGGCACTTACTAAAATCCTGAAAATAATTGTGGGCTCTGTTGGGATTATTCCTAACAGCCCTCACTTAAATCCAGAATTATTTGGGCATTTAAAATATTTTATAGCATTTAAATGCCCAAATTCAAATACTTATGATTTAATTCAAAGAATCCAGAATGTCCTAGAAAAAAGTGCACCATTTTTTCCAGGGGTTTTAGCCCAACCCAAAAATGATGAACATTTTGTGAAGGGCATTTTGGGTTCATTGGAAATAATTTTAGTAAACCCTAGTTGTTTCCAGGTGGGTGCTGGGGGTTCTGTCATCCCCATTTCAAGTTTCTGTGGAAGTAGACATGATGCAACACTCTAATGCATGAACCAGCTAGGGTGTGACACAAAAGTACCAAAAGGGCATGTAAAAGTAGTCTTTGATTGATCTCTAGCCGACACAGGTATTTGAGAGAAACCAGAATAACCATCTAGAAAGAAATAGTGTGTATGTTTGCATAATCTTTCTAGTATTTGATCAATAAAAGGTAAGGGGTAATGATCTTTCTTAGTAGCTTTATTTAATTTGCGGAAATCAATTACCATCCTATAACCTATGATAATTCTTTGTGGAATCAATTCATCTTTATCATTAGGAACAACAGTAATACCTCCCTTCTTAGGGACACAATGGACATGACTTACCCACTCCCTATCAGCAACGGGATAGATTATACCTGCCTCCAGAAGCTTTAGTATTTCTTTTCTTACCACTTCTTTCATTTTAGGATTTAGACGTCTTTGAGGATCACGAACTGGTTTGGCATCTGCTTCCAAATTTATTTTATGTTTACATAGAGTGGGACTAATGCCCTTAAGATCATCAAGAGTATATCCAATAGCAGCATGGTGCTTCTTCAGAGTTTTCAATAATCTTTCTTCTTCATGCTCTGAAAGGTTAGCACTAATAATAACAGGATATATCTTCTTTTCATCAAGATAAGCATATTAAAGATTATCAGGCAAAGGTTTAAGCTCAAACACGGGATCACCCTTGGGTGGAGGAGGATCCCCTAAAATTTCAACAGGCAAATTGTGATGCAGAATAGGTTCCTGTTTAAAGAATACTTCATCTATTTCCCTTCTTTCATTCATGAACATATCATTTTCATGGTCTAGCAAATAGTGTTCTAAAGGATCACTAGGAGGTACTGCAATACAAGCAAGACCAATAATTTCATCCTTACTAGGTAATTCTTCCTCACGATGTTGTTTACTAAATTTAGAGAAATTAAACTCATGAACCATATCATCCAAGCCAACAGTAACAACATTCTTAGTGCAGTCTATGGTAGCATTGATAGCATTTAAGAAGGGTCTACCAAATATAATGGGACAAAAGCTATCTTGCGGAGAAGTAAGAACAAGAAAATCAGCAGGATATTTAGTTTTCCCACACAAGACTTCAATATCTATAACAATTCCAATTGGTGAAATAATATCTCTATTGGCAAGTTTAATTGTGACATCAATATCTTCTAACTCAACAGGTGCAGTTTCATTCTTAATTTCTTTGTATAAGTCATGAGGTATAACACTAGCACTAGCACCCATATCACATAAGCCATGATAACAATGATCTCCTATTTTAACAGAAATAACAGGCACGCCTACCACAGGTCTATGTTTATCTTTATCACAAGGTTTAGCAATTCTAGCAGTTTCACCTTCGAACTGAATAACATGCCCATCAATATTATCAGACAAGAGATCTTTAACAATAGCAATATTAGGCTCTATTTTAACTTGCTCAGGAGGTGTATAAGTTCTAATATTGCTTTTACGAACAACAGTTGAAGCTTTAGCATGATCCTTTATTCTAACAGGGAAAGGTGGTTTCTCAATATAAGAAGTAGGAACAATAGGATCATTATAAGTGACAGTCTTTTCTTCAAATTTAATAGGTGCAACTACTTTTACTTCTATGGGAGGATGATATTTAAACCACTTCTCCTTAGGGAGATCAACATAAGTAGCAAAAGATTCATAGAAAGAAGCTACTATCTCAGAGTCAAGTCCGTATTTAGTGCTAAAATTACGGAAAATATCGGTGTCCATAAAAGATTTAACACAGTCAAACTTAGGTGTCATACCTGACTCCTTACCTTTGTCGAGGTCCCAATCTTCAGAGTTGCGTTTAATTCTATCCAATAAATTCCATCTGAATTCAATAGTCTTCATAATAAAAGAGTGAACATAAGAAGTATCGAGCAAGGTGCGATTGTTTTCAGAAAGCCGAGCATAAAAACTTTGCATAATTATTTCTCTTGAGAGCTCATGATTGGGGCATGAATATAACATTGATTTAAGCCTCCCCCAAGCTTGAGCGATGCTTTCTCCTTCGCAAGGCCAGAAATTATATATATACTTGCGATCACGATGAACAAGATGCATAGGGTAATACTTTTGATGAAATTCCAGCTTCAATCTTTTATAGGCCCATGATCTCATATCATCACATAGCCTATTCCATATCAATGCGTATCCCTTCAAATATAAAGGGAAGACCTTCTTCTTAGCAACATCATCGGGTATACCTGCAAGCTTAAATAATCAACAAACTTCATCTACATATATTAAGTGCTCATCAGGATTCTTTGTTCCATCTCCTGTAAAACGGTTAGCTAGCAGTTTTTCTATCATACCCGAAGGACACTCATAAGGAATTTCATTTTCAATAGGTTCAGTAGGTTGAGGAGCAACTCTTTGCCCTACTGGACGGGGTGAAGATACCCCGAACAAGCCCTCAGAGAATTACTTTCCATAGTAACAAGTGACAGTAAATTTCAGCACACTATATAAATTTTTCCTTACCAAATTCCACCTACCAAAGGCGCTACACTCCCTGGCAACGACGCCAGAAAAGAGTCTTGATGACCCACAAGTATAGGGGATCTATCGTAGTCCTTTCGATAAGTAAGAGTGTCGAACCCAACGAGGAGCAGAAGGAAATGATAAGCGGTTTTCAGCAAGGTATTCTCTGCAAGTACTGAAATAAGTGGTAACAGATAGTTTTGTGATAGGATAAGTTGTAACGAGCAACAAGTAACAAAAGTAAATAAAGTGCAGCAAGGTGGCCCAATCCTTTTGTAGCAAAGGACAAGCCGGAACAAACTCTTATAATAGGAAAATCGCTCCCGAGGACACATGGGAATATCGTCAAGCTAGTATTCATCATGTTCATATGATTCGCGTTCGATACTTTGATAATTTGATATGTGGGTGGACCGGTGCTTGGGTGCTATTCTTACTTGAACAAGCATCCCACTTATGATTAACCTCTATTGCAAGCATCCGCAACTACAACAAAAGTATTAAGGTAAACCTAACCATACCATGAAACATATGGATCCAAATCAGCCCCTTACGAAGCAACGCATAAACTAGGGTTTAAGCTTCTGTCACTCTAGCAACCCATCATCTACTTATTACTTCCCAATGCCTTCCTCTAGGCCCAAATAATGGTGAAGTGTTATGTAGTCAACGTTCACATAACAGCACTAGAGGCTAGACAACATACATCTTATCAAAATATAAAACGAATACCAAATTCACATGACTACTAATAGCAAGACTTCTCCCTTGTCCTCAGGAACGAACGTAATTACTCACAAAGCATATTCATGTTCATAATCAGAGGGGTAATAATATGCATATAGGATCTGAACATATGATCTTCCACCAAATAAAACAACTAGCATCAACTACAAGGAGTAATCAACACTACTACCAACCTACTAGCACCAATCCCGGACTTTGAGACAAGAATTGGATACAAGAGATGAACTAGGGTTTGGCGATGAGATGGTGCTGGTGACGATGTTGATGGAGATTGCCCTCCCCCAATGAGAGGAGTGTTTGTGATGACGTTGGTGATGATTTCGCCCTCCCAGAGGGAAGTATCCCCGGCAGAATAGCTCTGCCGGAGCTCTAGATTGGTTCCGCCAAGGTTCCGCCTCGTGGCGGCGGAGTCTCGTCCCGAAAAGTTCCTTCTGAATTTTTTCTCATCGAAAGACTTCATATAGCAGAAGATGGACGTCGGAGACCCACCAGGGGGCCCCCGAGGTAGGGGGGGGCGCGTCCTAGGAGGGGGGCGCGCCCCCACCCTCATGTGCAGGGTGTGGGCCCCCTGGCCTTCATCTTTGGCGAGGATTTTTCTTTATTTATTTTAAGATGTTCCGTGGAGTTTCAGGACTTTTGGAGTTGCGCATAATAGGTCTCTAATATTTGCTCCTTTTCTAGCCCAGAATTCCAGCTACCGGCATTCTCCCTCCTTATGTAAACCTTGTAAAATAAGAGAGAATAGCCATAAGTATTGTGACATAAAGTGAAATAACAGTCCATAATGCAATAAATATCGATATAAAAGCATGATGCAAAATGGATGTATCAAATCCCCCAAGCTTAGACCTCGCTTGTCCTCAAGCGAAAAGCCGATAACAATAAATATGTCCTAATGTTTAGAGGTAGAGGCATCGATAAAAATAAAATACGGACATGAAGGCATCATGATTATTCTCATAACAGCAACATATATAGATTTTGTCATATGATTACTTATGTTTGAGTGATGATCTATTCACAATGCAAAAGTATAAATCATAAACCTTATTGGGCTCTGACAAACTATAATCTCAGTCATTGAAGCAATTGCAATTTATCATAACATCGGAAAGAGTCTATGTCAGAGCTAAAAAGCAAGTCCACATACTCAACTATCATTTAGTCCTTCATAATTGCTAACACTCACGCAATACTTGTGGTTATGAAGTTTTAATCAGACACAGAGAAAGATAGGGGCTTATAGTTTTACCCCACAACCTTTTACCTCAAGGGTAATGTCAACAATAATAATTCATGCTCCCCTATATCCAATTAGATATATATATCATGTTCTTTCCAACATGCTGAGCTTGCCAAAGGATAAAATGAAAAAGGAAAGGTAAAGATCACCGTGACTCTTGCATAAGGTAGAAGATAATAATAAAAGATAGGCCCTTCGCAGAGGGAAGAAGAGGTTGCCATGCGCTTTTATGGTTGGATGCATAAAATCTCAATGCGAAAGAATGTCACTTTATATTGCCCCTTGTGATATGAACCTTTATTATGCAGTCCGTCGCTTTTATTACTTCCACATCACAAGATCGTATAAAGCTTATTTCTCCCACACCAATCAATCATACATATTTAGAGCAATTTTTATTTCTTTGCACCGATGACAACATACTTGAAGGATCTTACTCAATCCATAGGTAGATATGGTGGACTCTCATGGCAAAACTGGTTTAGGGATTTTGGAAGCACAAGTAGTATTTCTACTTGGTGCTGATAATTTGGATAGCATGAGGGGGAAAGGCAAGCTCAACAAGTTAGAGGATCCATGACAACATACTTTATCTCAGATATAAGAAAGACATAACTCATTACGTTGTATTCCTTGTCCAACATCAACTCTTTAGCATGTCATATTTTAATGAGTGCTCCCAATCATAAAAGATGTCAATGATAATATAGCATGAGGGGGACGGGGTGAAGATACCTCGAACAAGCCCCTTAGAGAATTACTTTCCATAGTAACAAGTGACAGTAAATTTCAGCACACTATATAAATTTTTCCTTACCAAATTCCACCTACCAAAGGCGCTACACTCCCTGGCAACGGTGCCATAAAAGAGTCTTGATGACCCAAAAGTATAGGGGATCTATTGTAGTCCTTTCGATAAGTAAGAGTGTCGAACCCAACGAGGAGCAGAAGGAAATGATAAGCGGTTTTCAGCAAGGTATTCTCTGCAAGTACTGAAATAAGTGGTAACAGATAGTTTTGTGATAGGATAAGTGGTAACGAGCAACAAGTAACAAAAGTAAATAAAGTGCAGAAAGGTGGCCCAATCCTTTTGTAGCAAAGGACAAGCCGGAACAAACTCTTATAATAAGAAAATCGCTCCCGAGGACACATGGGAATATCGTCAAGCTAGTTATCATCATGTTCATATGATTCGCATTCGATACTTTGATAATTTGATATGTGGGTGGACCGGTGCTTGGGTGTTGTTCTTACTTGAACAAGCATCCCACTTATTATTAACCTTTATTGCAAGCATCCGCAACTACAACAAAAGTATTAAGGTAAACCTAACCATAGCATGAAACATATGGATCCAAATCAGCCCCTTACGAAGCAACGCATAAACTAGGGTTTAAGCTTCTGTCACTCTAGCAACCCATCATCTACTTATTACTTCCCAATGCCTTCCTCTAGGCCCAAATAATGGTGAAGTGTTATGTAGTCGACGTTCACATAACACCACTAGAGGCTAGACAACATACATCTTATCAAAATATCAAACGAATACCAAATTCACATGACTACTAATAGCAAGAATTCTCCCTTGTCCTCAGGAACGAACGTAATTACTCACAAAGCATATTCATGTTCATAATCAGAGGGGTAATAATATGCATATAGGATCTGAACATATGATCTTCCACCAAATAAACCAACTAGCATCAACTACAAGGAGTAATCAACACTACTACCAACCTACTAGCACCAATCCTGGACTTTGAGACAAGAATTGGATACAAGAGATGAACTAGGGTTTGGCGATGAGATGGTGCTGGTGAAGATGTTGATGGAGATTGACCTCCCCCAATGAGAGGAGTGTTGGTGATGACATTGGTGAGGATTTCGCCCTCCTAGAGGGAAGTATCCCCGGCAGAACAGGTCTGCCGGAGCTCTAGATTGGTTCCGCCAAGGTTCCGCCTCGTGGCGGTGGAGTCTCGTCCCAAAAAGTTCCTTCTGAATTCTTTCTCATCGAAAGACTTCATATAGCAGAAGATGGACGTCGGAGACCCACCAGGGGGCCCCCGAGGTAGGGGGGCGTGCCCTAGGAGGGGGGCGCGCCCCCCACCCTCATGAGCAGGGTGTGGGCTCCCTGGCCTTCATCTTTTGCGAGGATTTTTCTTTATTTATTTTAAGATGTTCCGTGGAGTTTCAGGACTTTTGGAGTTGCGCAGAATAGGTCTCTAATATTTGCTCCTTTTCTAGCCCAGAATTCCAGCTGCCGGCATTCTCCCTCCTTACGTAAACCTTGTAAAATAAGAGAGAATAGCCATAAGTATTGCGACATAAAGTGAAATAATAGTCCATAATGCAATAAATATCGATATAAAAGCATGATGCAAAATAGATGTATCAACTCCCCCAAGCTTAGACCTGTCTTGTCCTCAAGCAAAAAGCCGATAACAATAAATATGTCCTCATGTTTAGAGGTAGAGGCGTCGATAAAAATAAAATATGGACATGAAGGCATCATGATTATTCTCATAACAACAACATATATAGATTTTGTCATATGATTACTTATGTTCGAGTGATGATCTATTCACAATGCAAAAGTATAAATCATAAACCTTATTGGGCTCTGACAAACTATAATCTCAGTCATTGAAGCAATTGCAATTTATCATAACATTGGAAAGAGTCTATGTCAGAGCTAAAAAGCAAGTCCACATACTCAACTATCATTTAGTCCTTCATAATTGCTAACACTCACGCAATACTTGTGGTTATGAAGTTTTAATCGAACACAGAGAAAGATAGGGGCTTATAGTTTTACCCCACAACCTTTTACCTCAAGGGTAATGTCAACAATAATAATTCATGCTTCCCTATATCCAATTAGATATATATATCATGTTCTTTCCAACATGCTGAGCTTGCCAAAGGATAAAATGAAAAAGGAAAGGTAAAGATCACCGTGACTCTTGCATAAGGTAGAAGATAATAATAAAAGATAGGCCCTTTGCTGAGGGAAGAAGAGGTTGCCATGCGCTTTTATGGTTGGATGCACAAAATCTCAATGCGAAAGAATGTCACTTTATATTGCCCCTTGTGATATGAACCTTTATTATGCAGTCCATCGCTTTTATTACTTCCACACCACAAGATCGTATAAAGCTTATTTCTCCCACACCAATCAATCATACATATTTAGAGCAATTTTTATTTCTTTGCACCGATGACAACTTACTTGAAGGATCTTACTCAATCCATAGGTAGATATGGTGGACTCTCATGGCAAAACTGGTTTAGGGATTTTGGAAGCACAAGTAGTATTTCTACTTGGTGCTGAGAATTTGGCTAGCATGAGGGGGAAAGGCAAGCTCAACAAGTTAGAGGATCCATGACAACATACTTTATCTTAGATATAAGAAAGACATAACTCATTACGTTGTATTCCTTGTCCAACATCAACTTTTTAGCATGTCATATTTTAATGAGTGCTCCCAATCATAAAAGATATCAATGATAATATAGCATGAGGGGGACGGGGTGAAGATACCCCGAACAAGCCCCTCGGAGAATTACTTTCCATAGTAACAAGTGACAGTAAATTTCAGCACACTATATAAATTTTTCCTTACCAAATTCCACCTACCAAAGGCGCTACACTCCCTGGCAATGGCGCCAGAAAAGAGTCTTGATGACCCGCGAGTATAGGGGATCTATCGTAGTCCTTTCGATAAGTAAGAGTGTCGAACCCAATGAGGAGTAGAAGGAAATGATAAGCGGTTTTCAGCAAGGTATTCTCTGCAAGTACTGAAATAAGTGGTAACAGATAATTTTGTGATAGGATAAGTTGTAACGAGCAACAAGTAACAAAAGTAAGTAAAGTGCAGCAAGGTGGCCCAATCCTTTTGTAGCAAAGGACAAGCCGGAACAAACTCTTATAATAGGAAAATCGCTCCCGAGGACACATGGGAATATCGTCAAGCTAGTATTCATCACGTTCATATGATTCGCGTTCGATACTTTGATAATTTGATATGTGGGTGGACCGGTGCTTGGGTGTTGTTCTTACTGGAACAAGCATCCCACTTATTATTAACCTTTATTGCAAGCATCCGCAACTACAACAAAAGTATTAAGTTAAACCTACCATAGCATGAAACATATGGATCCAAATCTGCCCCTTACGAAGCAACGCATAATCTAGGGTTTAAGCTTCTGTCACTCTAGCAACCCATCATCTACTTATTACTTCCCAATGCCTTCCTCTAGGCCCAAATAATGGTGAAGTGTTATGTAGTCCACGTTCGCATAACACCACTAGAGGCTAGACAACATACATCTTATCAAAATATCAAAGGAATACCAAATTCATATGACTACTAATAGCAAGACTTCTCCCTTGTCCTCAGGAACGAACGTAATTACTCACAAAGCATATTCATGTTCATAATCAGAGGGGTAATAATATGCATATAGGATCTGAACATATGATATTCCACCAAATAAACCAACTAGCATCAACTACAAGGAGTAATCAACACTACTACCAACCTACTAGCACCAATCCCAGACTTTGAGAAAAGAATTGGATACAAGAGATGAACTAGGGTTTGGCGATGAGATGGTGCTGGTGAAGATGTTGATGGAGATTGCCCTCCCCCGATGAGAGGAGTGTTGGTGATGACGTTGGTGATGATTTCGCCTCCCGGAGGGAAGTATCCCCGGCAGAACAGCTCTGCCGGAGCTCTAGATTGGTTCTGCCAAGGTTCCGCCTCGTGGCGGTGGAGTCTCGTCCCAAAAAGTTCCTTCTGAATTCTTTCTCATCGAAGGACTTCATATAGCAGAAGATGGACGTCGGAGACCCACCAGGGGGGCCCCGAGGTAGGGGGGCGCGCCCCAGGAGGGGGGCGCGCCCCCCACCCTCATGAGTAGGGTGTGGGCCCCCTGGCCTTCATCTTTGGCGAGGATTTTTCTTTATTTATTTTAAGATGTTCCGTGGAGTTTCAGGACTTTTGGAGTTGCGCAGAATAGGTCTCTAATATTTGCTCCTTTTCTAGCCCAGAATTCCAGCTGCCGGCATTCTCCCTCCTTATGTAAACCTTGTAAAATAAGAGAGAATAGCCATAAGTATTGTGACATAAAGTGAAATAATAGTCCATAATGCAATAAATATCGATATAAAAGCATGATGCAAAATAGATGTATCAACTCCCCCAAGCTTAGACCTCGCTTGTCCTCAAGGGAAAAGCCGATAACAATAAATATGTCCTCATGTTTAGAGGTAGAGGCATCGATAAAAATAAAATACGGACATGAAGGCATCATGATTATTCTCATAACAGCAACATATATAGATTTTGTCATATGATTACTTATGTTCGAGTGATGATCTATTCACAATGCAAAAGTATAAATCATAAACCTTATTGGGCTCTGACAAAATATAATCTCAGTCATTGAAGCAATTGCAATTTATCATAACATCGGAAAGAGTCTATGTCAGAGCTAAAAAGCAAGTCCACATACTCAACTATCATTTAGTCCTTCATAATTGCTAACACTCATGCAATACTTGTGGTTATAAAGTTTTAATCGAACACAGAGAAAGATAGGGGCTTATAGTTTTACCCCACAACCTTTTACCTCAAGGGTAATGTCAACAATAATAATTCATGCTCCCCTATATCCAATTAGATATATAT